>NW_021296242.1:0-1145 GCF_002162155.2 Triticum dicoccoides | reverse complement strand
CCACAGTCGGACGTCTGAGCGACATCACATAAAGGGCTTTAAAAGAAATGCCACAGTCGGACGTCTGAGCGACATCGCAGAAAGGGCTTTAAAAAGAAATGCCACAGTCGGACGTCTGAGCGACATCACATAAAGGGCTTTAAAAGAAATGCCACAGTCGGACGTCTGAGCGACATCGCAGAAAGGGCTTTAAAAAGAAATGCCACAGTTGGACGTCTGAGCGACATCACATAAAGGGCTTTTATTCACAAGTAAGTAATACTCATAATAAACATTCAATTCATGAAAACAAACGGGTTAGTCCATCCACAGGAGTGATCATTTAACCGGACTTAGCACTCATGCGATTCACCGAAGTCTCTGTCATCAAAGCTGACAATTGATTAGGATAAGAAGGGACGAAACTTGACATGGAAGAGATGATTTGGAGGAATATATGACTCTGCAGAGTTTGTACAAAATTTTTCCCACAGTCAACGGATTTCCGTAGTCACGAAGGACTAGTTCCGTTTACGGTATTTCAGAAGAAAACACAGCTAACCGGTACACACCCATCCTACCTCTCGATGCTAGGAATCACCCTAGTCATCATCCAAGAAAAACTTTTGAGACGGGGAGATCACAATCTCGAATAGCATGGGATCAAATTTATATACGCGCGCTCTAAGGGGTGCCCCCCTCTCGGTCCCAACCGGAAACACCCATGCCCCCTGACCGAATGACTGGCTTTAATCCAGGGCCATGGAACCATCATCACGGCCTCTCCTCTTTGGTGTGTACCATGAAAGCGGTTTGGAACTTACTAAACCATATTCCTTGCGGAAAACATGTGGTAGTACAAGGAAGGAAATGATAGGTACTGGACCGATATGGTTTGACACTGAAGTCACATAGTCTGGCGTAAGACTGGCATGCTACAACACTGCCGTCGTACCCATCCTCATGCCAACACATGGCCATTCATATTCACATTCATCCACGTATGGATCATCGAACTCACTTACCTCATTATCACATAAAATAACGTTCATCGGTATACTCACCGGCATGCCATGAAACTAACTAAATGCAAAACATGCCAAGACACTCATCATATCAAAAGTTCAAACATGCTTGCCTGGTTCAGAGTAGTCGGAGCCTAGCTC
>NW_021296241.1:0-1035 GCF_002162155.2 Triticum dicoccoides | reverse complement strand
GGAGCTAGCTAAGCATGTGAAGTCAATTAGGACCTAAAATATGTCATTTCTTAAGCATACTATATCATTTTAGAGCTAGCTAAGCATATTAAGTCATTTTGGAGGAAAAGATGCGAAGTATAGGTCATTTTAGAGCTATCCTAGGTTAAATAGGTCATTTTTAAGCTAGCTAAGCATATTAAGTCATTTTGGAGGAAAAATGCTAAGTATAGGTCATTTTATAGCTATCCTAGGTTAAATATGTCATTTTGGAGCTAATTAAGCTTATTATGTCATTTTGGAGCTAGCTAAGCATGTGAAGTCATTTAGGAGCTAAACTATGTCATTTCTTAAGCATATTATGTCATTTTAGAGCTAGTTAAGCATAATAACTAATTTTGGAGGAAAAGATTCTAAGTATAGGTCATTTTGAAGCTAGCTAAGCATATTAAGTCATTTTGGAGGAAAAAATGCTAAGTATATGTCATTTTAGAGCTATCCTAGGTTAAATAGGTTATTTTGGAGCTAATTAAGCTTATTATGTAATTTTTGAGCTAGCTATGCATATTAAGTCATTTTGGAGGAAAAAATACTAAGTATAGGTCATTTTAGAGCTAGCCTAGGTTGAATAGGCCATTTTGAAGCTAAGTAAGGTTATTATGTCATTTTGGAGCTAGCTAAGCATATGAAGTCATTTAGGACCTAAAATATGTCATTTCTTAAGCATACTATATCATTTTAGAGCTAGCTAAGCATATTAAGTCATTTTGGAGGAAAAGATGCTAAGTATAGGTCATTTTAGAGCTATCCTAGGTTAAGTAGGTCATTTTTAAGCTAGCTAAGCATATTAAGTCATTTTGGAGGAAAAATGCTAAGTATAGGTCATTTTAGAGCTATCCTAGGTTAAATATGTCATTTTGGAGCTAATTAAGCTTATTATGTCATTTTCGAGCTAGCTAAGCATGTGAAGTCATTTAGGAGCTAAACTATGTCATTTCTTTAGCATATTATGTCATTTTAGAGCTAGTTAAGCATATTAACTAATTTTGGAGAAAA
>NW_021296240.1:0-2557 GCF_002162155.2 Triticum dicoccoides | reverse complement strand
AGACTAACTCAGATTTCTCCCCCTTTGTCATCAAATGACCAAAAGGATTGAAACTGAGGACTAACGCCCCTGAAGAATTTCAAGTTTATGGAGGAGCGCCAGCATTGTCGGGGTTGTTTGTTGTAGCAGGGCCTGCCACAGTGTCGTCCAAATCTTCATACTCATCAGTGTCACGCGATGAAGAATACGAGCTGGCCACCAGTGGAGGAACTTTGACCCTCTTGAATTTCTTCGGAGGAGGTGCAGACCAGTCAAATTCTTCCTTGAGACCCATAGTCTTCAGTTCTTCAGCGCTATAGACATGAGTGAGGACAGCCCAGGTGCGGTTGAAGGTTTCATGAAGGTAGTATTGGTTCTTCTTCACGGCATTGTGTGTTGAGGTCATATTGTGAAGAAGTGCACCAAACTGACGCTTTACCCATTTGTGATTGCGATCAACCTTCTGATGAAGACTGAGGAGTAACTCACGGTCAGTCATCACCCTGGGTGCTGTGGCTTGAGGATTTTGCTTGGCTGAGGTAGACAGTCCGAGGCACATAGAGTAGTTCCTTGACGAGGAATTTGGTTCGTGGGGCCTGCCCAGGCTTCAAAGGCTTCATGAGCACTTGCATATAGTGATTTGTCAGTTCAGGGTCACTGTAGGTGCAACGTGCACTGTCATGGGGAGGATCTAGAGGAAGGACACGAAGCTATTCAGTTGCCGGTGCCTTGTAGTGAGTGTTTTCAGTCATCCAATCCAACACCCATGAGTTGACATCTTCAGCGTCTCCAGTGATATGCAGTGTCACGTAGAACTGAAGAATGAGTTCTTCATTCCAATCGCAAATGTCCGTGCAGAAATTTAGTAATCCTGCATCGTGAAGAACACTGAGGACTGGCTCGAAGCATGGCAGAGATTCCATGTCCACGTGAGGAATATGTTCATGATCGAAGATTTTGTCTTTGTCAAACAGCACTGAGGAATAGAAGTTGGCTTGACTAGCAGTCCAGAAACGCCTCTTCCTTATGCGAGCAGAGTCATAGGGGTTGTAGTCAGTGAAGAATACATGCTCGGAAAAGAAGTCTTCAGCCTTGAACTTCTGTTTGCTTGAGAACGGATTCTTCGGCTTTGGCAGAGGGGTGTCAGTGAGTTGCATCACCACCTCAGGAATCACGAGCTCAGGTTCTTCAGGCTAAGGAATTTCTGGTTCCTCTTCTTGTGCAACCTGAGTATCAGCAGCAGCAGGTTCTTCAACACTACTGGCTGGAATTTCTTCATGAACAGAGGGAGTGGGTTGAGTTTCTTCAGAGCCCAGTTGGAATGTTGTTGCAGGGGACAGAGGAATCTGTTGGATAGGGGTGAAGAGAGGAGTATTGGGATGCTGACTTTCCCAAAAGTCATCATTCATCACAGGTGTGGTGCATCCTATATCCACATCTTCATCTTCAATTTCCTCAACACCAGCCTCTTCAGCTGTGAACTGAGGCATAGGTGAGGAAATGACTGGCGTTGAAGGGATTGCATCCACTTCAATTTCTTCATCAATCTGCTCTGACGAAGCGGCAGAATGATTTTCCTCATCAGATCCGCTTGGGATCACATAGTCTTCTCCAAAAGGAACAAGGTCCTTTGATGGCATGGAGGAAATTGGAACAGCATCAATTGGATTTTCAAGTGGGCTGGTCATTGGCTTCATTTTCTTCGCAGCCGAAGAATTTGACGTAGCTGATGCCTTCCTTTTCTTCACCGCAGCTCGCTCTGCAGCCTTGGTCTTCTTCACATCATAGGCAGATGGAAGAATTGGAGTTGGTGTAGGCGCGGGAGGAGCTGAGGAATCTGGTTGATTTTCTTCAGGAGCAACTGATGCAGTTGCCCTGATCTCTTCAGTTTCTTCAGGCGCACCACTAGTGGATGCCCTGGCAATTTCTTCAGCGGCTGGAATTTCTTCACCAGCCCTGGAACTAGCATTTTCTTCAGCAGGCTGAAAGTCATCAGCGGTGCTGGCATGTTCTTCAGCAGGCTGAGCAGAGTCTACAGCCTGAGGGTTTTCTTGTTGCGTTGGGGCTGCAACATTTGTGAATTTCTTCGTCAAATTGACGAATCTCACTTTAGCTCCTTGCTAATCAGCATAGTAGGCATCAAAGTCTTTGATGAGGGCTTGAATTTCAGACTGAGCCTGGAGAAGTTCCTCAGGTGTCATTCTGACAACATTTTTCTTCAGAAGCTTCTCCTTTCTGTATTGCACTTTCTTGATCTCTCTTGCCTTTTCAAACTTCCATTTCTCTTGAGTGATGAAATGGGTCAGCATGTGACTTTGACCAGGAGTCAGATGAAAATCAGGCATAGGGGTGTTAGGATCCTTGTGCCAGAGATCAATGTAGTCGAGGATTTTCCTCGGATCCAAAAGCAGTGGCACAGATGTGCCTTTGGCTCTAGCGGCCTTCACCTATCTGTCTCTGATGATTTCTGCAAGTTCATCATCAGAAGCTTCATCATCAGAAGGCACATGGAATGCGACCTGTTTCTTCTTTGGACTTGGCCGAGGACCGCGTCCAGCTGTTGCTTTAGTCTTCAACG
>NW_021296239.1:0-1490 GCF_002162155.2 Triticum dicoccoides | reverse complement strand
CAAATCCACGTCATCAACTTTCAACCCTTTCTGACATAATTTGCTATTTTTTGTGCATTTACTGATTTGTTTTCAGAGGTAAATCACCGCAAACTGAAAAGCACTACAAACTGAACTCTGAAAAGGTTGAAACTTGGCAACGTATCATCATTTCACCCGCACTGCATGTGCAAAAAAGTAGAGAGGGTTACGGCAAAAACTGGATGCACTTCGTGTACAAACTGGACAATCTCTTAGGAAGTATCATGGTTTCGTACGAAAACTCATCTGTTACACCGGTATTCAATATTTTAATAACTTAGTACAACTCCGGACTTTTTTTGCGTTCAGATGCACAATAAATAACTTAGTACAACTTTGGACTTTTTTGCGTTCAGATGCACAATTCAAATCAACGTCATCAACTTTCAACCCTTTCTGACATAATTAGCTATTTTCGATGCATTTACTGATTTGTTTTCCGAGCTAAATTAATCATCGTGAAATTGAAAAGCACTACAAAATGAACTCTGAAAAGGTCAAAACTTGGCAAGGTATCATCATTTCACCCGCATTGCATGTGCAAAAAAGTAGAGAGGGTTACGGCAAAAACTGGATGCACTTCGTGCACAAACTGGACAATCTCTTAGGAAGTATCAGGGTTTCAGACGAGAACTCATCTGTTACACCTGCTATTCAATATTTTAATAACTTATTACAACTCCAGACTTTTTTTGCGTTAAGATGCACAATTCAAATCCACATCATCAACTTTTAACCCTTTCTTACATAATTTGCTCTTTTCGATGCATTTACTTATTTGTTTTCAGAGCTAAATCACCGTGAAAGTGAAAAGCACTACAAAATGAACTCTAAAAAGGTTGAAACTTGGCAAGGTATCATCATTTCACCTGCATAGCATGTGTAAAAAAGTAGAGAGGGTTTCGGCAAAAACTGGGTGCACTTCGTGTACAAACTGGACAATCTCTTAGGAAGTATCAGGGGTTCGTACGAAAACTCATCTGTTACACCGGCTATTCAATATTTTAATAACTTATTACAACTCCGGACTTTTTTTGCGTTGAGATGCACAATTCAAATCCACATCATCAACTTTCAACCCTTTCTGACATAATTTGCTATTTTTTGTGCATTTACTGATTTGTTTTCAGAGGTAAATCACCGCAAACTGAAAAGCACTACAAACTGAACTCTGAAAAGGTTGAAACTTGGCAAGGTATCATCATTTTACCCGCACTGCATGTGCAAAAAAGTAGAGAGGGTTACGGCAAAAACTGGATGCACTTCGTGTACAAACTGGAAAATCTCTTAGGAAGTATCATGGTTTCGTACGAAAACTCATCTGTTACACCGGTATTCAATATTCTAATAACTTAGTACAACTCCGGACTTTTTTTGCGTTCAGATGCACAATTAATAACTTAGTACAACTTTGGACTTTTTTGCGTTCAGATGCACAATTCAAATCAACGTCATCAACTTTCAACCCT
>NW_021296238.1:0-1234 GCF_002162155.2 Triticum dicoccoides | reverse complement strand
GTTTCGCTGAGGTGTTCCAGGCGGCGTGAGCTGTGAAATGATTCCACATTTCTTTAAGTGTGTACCAAATTCGTGACTTAAGTATTCTCCTCCACGATCTGATCGTAAGAATTTTATCTTTCGGTCACGTTGATTCTCCACCTCATTCTGAAATTCCTTGAACTTTTCAAAGGTCTCAGACTTGTGTTTCATTAAGTAGACATACCCATATCTACTCAAGTCATCTGTGAGAGTGAGAACATAACGATATCCTCCGCGAGCCTCAACGCTCATTGGACCGCACACATCGGTATGTATGATTTCCAACAAGTTGGTTGCTCGCTCCATTGTTCCGGAGAACGGAGTCTTGGTCATTTTGCCCAAGAGGCATGGTTCGCACGTGTCAAACGATTCATAATCAAGAGACTCTAAAAGTCCATGGGCATGGAGCTTCTTCATGCGCTTGACACCAATGTGACCAAGGCGGCAGTGCCACAAGTATGTGGGACTATCGTTATCAACTTTAAATCTTTTGGCATCTACACTATGAACATGTGTAATATTACGCTCGAGATTCATTAAGAATAAACCATTGACCATCGGAGCATGACCATAAAACATATCTCTCATATAAATTGAACAACCATTATTCTCAGACTTAAATGAGTAGCCATCTCGTATTAAACGAGATCCTGATACAATGTTCATGCTCAAACTTGGCACTAAATAACAATTATTAAGGTTCAAAACTAATCCCGTAGGTAAATGTAGAGGCAGCGTGCCGACGGCGATCACATCGACTCTAGAACCATTCCCGACGCGCATCGTCACCTCGTCCTTCGCCAGTCTCCGTTTATTCCGCAGCTCCTGCTGTGAGTTACAAATATGAGCAACGGCACCGGTATCAAATACCCAGGAGTTACTACGATTACTGGTAAGGTACACATCAATCACATGTATATCAAATATACCTTTGGTGTTGCCGGCCTTCTTATCCGCTAAGTATTTGGGGCAGTTCCGCTTCCAGTGACCCTTCCCCTTGCAATAAAAGCACTCAGTCTCAGGCTTGGGTCCATTCTTTGACTTCTTCCCGGTAACTGGCTTACCAGGCGCGGCAACATCTTTGCCGTCCTTCTTGAAGTTCTTCTTACCCTTGCCCTTCTTGAACTTAGTGGTCTTATTGACCATCAACACTTGATGTTCTTTCTTGATTTCAGCCTCTGCTGACTTCAGCATCGAGAACACTTCAGGAATG
>NW_021296237.1:0-1004 GCF_002162155.2 Triticum dicoccoides | reverse complement strand
GAGACAAATAAGAGTGAAAATCAGATTGTGGCAAAAGAATTTGAGCACCAAATGAAGCCTAATAATAAACCATCTACTGTTGTTTCTGAAATTAAATTGAAAAGTGCATGTTTACTTGCCACCAAATCTGATATTGATGAGCTAGATTTCAGCAAATCTGTTTGCTATGCTTTTGTGTGCAAAGAGGCATTATTTTCATTCGAGGACGTGCCTTCCTCTTTGCCCCCTGCTGTCACTAACATTTTGCAGGAGTTCGCTGACGTCTTTCCACAAGACGTGCCACCGGGATTACCACCTATTCGAGGGATTGAGCATCAAATTGACTTAATTCCCGGTGCTTCGCTACCCAACCGTGCACCATACCGTACCAATCTAGAGGAGACGAAGGAGATTATGCGTCAAGTACAAGAACTGCTCGACAAAGGTTATATACGCGAATCCCTTAGTCCTTGTGTTGTTCCTATCATTTTAGTGCCGAAAAAGTATGGTACGTCGCGTATGTGCGTTGATTGTAGAGGCATAAATAATATTACTATTCGTTATCGTCATCCTATTCCTAGGCTAGATGATATGCTTGATGAATTGAGTGGCTCTACAATATTCTCCAAAGTTGATTTGCGTAGTGGATACCATCAAATTCGTATGAAATTGGGAGGTGAATGGAAAACAGCATTTAAAACTAAGTTTGGATTATATGAGTGGTTAGTCATGCCTTTTGGGTTAACTAATGCACCTAGTACTTTCATGAGGTTAATGAACGAAGTTTTACGTGCTTTCATTGGACGATTTGTGGTAGTTTACTTTGATGACATATTGATTTATAGCAAATCTTTGGAGGAACATTTGGAACATTTACGTGCTGTTTTTATTGCTCTACGTGATGCACGTTTGTTTGGAAACCTTGGAAAGTGCACCTTTTGCACCGACCGAGTATCTTTTCTTGGCTATGTTGTTACTCCACAGGGAATTGAAGTTGATAAAGCCAAGATTGAAGCTATTGAGAG
>NW_021296236.1:0-1633 GCF_002162155.2 Triticum dicoccoides | reverse complement strand
TGAATGAGGTATTGGGATACCGACGATCGAATCTCGGGCAAGTAACGTACCGATTGACAAAGGGAATTGTATACGGGATTGCTTGAATCCTCGACATCGTGGTTCATCCGATGAGATCATCGAGGAGCATGTGGGAGCCAACATGGGTATCCAGATCCCGCTGTTGGTTATTGACCGGAGAACCGTCTCGGTCATGTCTACATGTCTCCCGAACCCGTAGGGTCTACACACTTAAGGTTCGGTGATGCTAGGGTTGTAGAGATATGAATATGCAGTAACCCGAAAGTTGTTCGGAGTCCCGGATGAGATCCCGGACGTCACGAGGAGTTCCGAAATGGTTCGGAGGTGAAGAATTATATATAGGAAGTGCAGTTTCGGCCATCGGGAGAGTTTCGGGGGTCACTGGTATTGTATCGGGACCACCGGATAGGTCCCGGGGGTCCACCGGGTGGGGCCATCCATCCCAGAGGGCCCCATGGGCTGAAGTGGGGAGGGGAACCAGCCCATAATGGGCTGGTGCGCCCCCCTTGGCCCACCCCCTGCGCCTAGGGTTGGAAACCCTAGGGTGGGGGGGGGGCGCCCCACTTGCCTTGGGGGCCACTCCACCCTTGGCCGCCGCCCCCCCTAGGATTTCCCATCTCCTAGGGCTGGCGCCCCCCCTTGGGGAGCCTATATAAAGGGGGGGAGGGAGGGGCAACCGCACCCTTGACTCTTGGCGCCTCCCTCTCCCCTGCTACACCTCTCCCTCTTGCAGTAGAACGGCGAAGCCCTGCTGCGGTGACTCCTGCATCCACCACCACGCCGTCATGCTGCTGGATCTTCATCAACCTTTCCTTCCCCTTTGCTGGATCAAGAAGGAGGAGACGTCACGCTGACCGTACGTGTGTTGAACGCGGAGGTGCCGTCCGTTCGGCGCTAGGATCTCCGGTGATTTGGATCACGTCGAGTACGACTCCCTCATCCCCGTTCTCTTGAACGCTTCCGCTCGCAATCTACAAAGGTATGTAGATGCAATCCGATCACTCGTTGCTAGATGAACTCATAGATGGATCTTGGTGAAACCGTAGGAAATTTTTTGTTTTCTGCAACGTTCTCCAACATATCGGTGATCTTCAAACCTTTGGCATAGTTCCATTGAAAACCACAATTACTCTTGGTTGCTGAAGATCTTGCTCGGTGAAGATAACAACTCTTCAACACTCGAGCCGACACCTATCCATCTAGAGAGTGCGCAGCTCTCAAGAGTAATAGGTACAAGAGCTCTGTCTCAGAACTACTGTGATGCTCAACCACTATCTGAGTTTTGGTTCTTGGTTTCGTCTTGGTGGATTTTAAACTGAAATCTCTTGGAGAGGGGATGCTCAATCAATCTTCTCAGAAATCTTAAGCGGAATAGGCAACGGACAACGTTGGAGCGGGGTCTCTATTTATAGCCACAACCATCCCTGATGAGAAATGACCGAAATGGACATGTGCTTCAACTAGTGGCCGAACGACACGAGTCCAACGGTCGGAAATTGAGCACATTGGTAACATTCCTTGCGGATTAAGAAATTCTAACTCCTCAGTCCAAAAGATATCCCCTGCAACACCGAAGAACTACGGCTTCAGCTGACAGGTAATCATTCAAAGC
>NW_021296235.1:349315-351098 GCF_002162155.2 Triticum dicoccoides | reverse complement strand
GGGAGGGGAGGAGAGGAGAGGAGAGGAGGGAGAAGGAGGTCACCAGAGAGGAGGAGGAGGAGGAGGTCACCGGAGAGGAGGAGGGGAGTATGGTGGAGGAGAGGAGGGGAGATGGAGTGGAGGAGAGGAGGAGATGGAGTGGAGGAGAAAAATGAAGAGGTAAGGAGGAGAGGACCCCGCCCAGCCATATATATGGCATAGTAATGGCGCACCATGGGCAGGTGCGCCATTACTATTTTTTTGATTTATTTTTAATTTTGAAGGCGGGAAAATAGTAATGGCGCACCTTAGGCAGGTGCGCCATTACTAACTTTTTTTTTATTTTTTTTACATAGTTTGAATTTTGAAGGCGGGAAGATAGTAATGGCGCACCATGGGCAGGTGCGCCATTACTGAGTTTGAATTTTTTTTGAATTTTTTTGCCTCTCCAGATCTTGAAAGCCCCGTAACTGGTTGAATTCGGATATAACTTTTCGAGTAGATTATTTTTCATATAAAAAACTTTTTCATCGGAGTTCGTATGCAAAAGTTATGCCCATTTTACAAATTCTTGAGAGATTTTGCAAAAAAGTCGAAAATTTATGTTAGTAAATTTTGCTAACAACTAGACCACATATCACATGGGAATCTTATTTTCTTTTATTTTTTTGACATTTCTATCATTTTCTTTTATTTTTTTTGAAACTGAAAAGGTGGTCCGGGGGGGTGCATTTGCTGTAAATGTTTGTAGTGGCGCACCAATGGATAGTGCTCCATTACTAACTAGTAATGGCGCACTATCCACTGGTGCGCCATTACTAGTTTTGAAAAAAAATTAAAAAAAATGTTAGTAGTGGCGCACAGAGTGTGTGATGCGCCATTACTAGTTAAAACTAGTAATGGCGCACTATGATCTGGTGCGCCATTACTAGTTTTGGAAGAATAAAAAAATTGTTAGTAGTGGCGCACCGTGGATGTGGTGCGCCATTAGTGATATGGACTCTAATGGCGTACCTACACATGGTGCGCCACTGCCATTAATATCCATATTAGCTATAGCCCTTTTCCTAGTAGTGAAAGTATCAGTGTTCATAAAAGATTTAACACAATCATACTTAAGCTTAATACCTGACTCCTTACCTTTGTCGAGTTCCCAATCTTCAGAGTTGCATTTAATTCTTTCTAAAAGATCCCACCTGAACTCAATAGTCTTTTTCATAAAGGAACCAGTACAAGAAGTATCAAGGATGGATTGATCATCATGAGAAAGCCGAGCATAAAAATTCTGAATAATAATTTCTCTTGAGAGCTCATGATTGAGGCGTGAATATAACATTGACTTAAGCCTCCCCCAAGCTAGAGCGATACTTTCTCCTTCACGAGACCAAAAATTATATATAATTCCGATCACGATGAACTAGATACATAGGATAAATATTCAGTCGATTCCAATTTCAAGATCCAATATCATCGCATAGCCTATACCATGTCAATGCTTTTCCCTTCAAAGATACATGGAAAACCTTCTTCTTAGCTTCATCTCCGGGTAAACCTGCAAGCTCAAATAATCCATAAATTTCATCCACATATATCAAGTGCATATCAGGATGTTCGGTTCCATCTCCTGCATAAGGATTAGCTAGCAGTTGTTCTATCATACCCGAAGGAATTTTATAACCAATATTTTTAGTAGGTGCAGTAGGTTGAGGGGTAACTAATTGTGGTTCCAGTCAAGGTGAATATACCCCGAACAAACCCCTCAAAGGAGTGTTCTCCATAGTAAAAAGTGACAATAAATTTCAGC
>NW_021296235.1:346253-347236 GCF_002162155.2 Triticum dicoccoides | reverse complement strand
GTTTTACACTAGGCAAAAACTAAGTTTCCTGCGCTTCAAATGCCTCAACACATGCTTACATCACCTCACGAAACCTTCAAAGAGTTGTTGAGTACTATGATCCAATGAAACAAACCATTTTTGTTTCATAGGAACAACATCAGTCAGACGATGTAACACTTGTGAAATATCAACTTAATCATGATATTTCAAAGAGCCTACCAACTTGTTGCCACACCATACCGCAAGAAAACAACTCTGTGATCACCCCTATAGGGTAGCTAAAATCTCTCCCAACAAACCCAGGAAGTAACTTTAGCATAAAATTTCTCTCAAATCTGGTCAAACAAGAAACGATCAATAGATGAAGATGCTATCAGTGGAGCCACTACGAGTATGAATTTGCTCCCTGGTTGATAACCTCAGAAGACATATTCTATAATATAACCTAGGGGCGGCTATTAGCCGCCTTATAACATATAACATAATGGCTCCCTGTTTAGCAACCCTCAGAACACATGGTCTATAATATGTAACATAGGGGCGGCTATTAACCACCTCATGACAGTGACTCTCTGGTTGGTAACCCTCAGAACAAACGTTTTACAATATATGACATAGGGGCTGCTGTTAGCAGTCTTAGAATGTATAATATAGTGACGGCTAATTAGGGAAGCTGGGGCAAGGAGCAGACACACTGTTTTCTGCTAATTGGCCAACACATCATTGTTTGGAATGTATTCAAGATTTTCCATGTTCTACATTACGGTTGTAAACAGAAACTGAGCACTGATGGGTATTGGATGGGTGTTGTCCTGTTTGTGTGGCAAAAAAACTCTCTGGCTAATTCTTAATTATTCATGTACTTACAAACTTAAATCTAGTTTAGAGCTTGCTTTAAATGAGCGAATAGGCTAGCTAGCTGCTAGCCAATATGTTACTCAGTTAGGCCGCCCAGCTGAAAGAAAAGTGTAGATCTAAGTATAAATTAGGGTTGAATCTTT
>NW_021296235.1:344409-344771 GCF_002162155.2 Triticum dicoccoides | reverse complement strand
TATGGCCATTTTCCCTTAAAATTAGCTAGTAATCTGTATATTTAGGCAGTGTATGGCGCCAGATGCGGGGGTTTGACCAGCGAAGTAAACTGTGGGGGAGTTACACGAAATTACATTTCGTAACTCTCCAGACACTATTCTTCTGATTATGTACTGGACTATGGCCATTTTCCCTTAAAATTAGCTAGTAATCTGTATATTTAGGCAGTGTATGGCGCCAGATGCCGGGGTTTGACCAGCGAAGTAAACTGTGGGGGAGTTACACGAAATTACATTTCGTAACTCTCCAGACACTATTCTTCTGATTATGTACTGGACTATGGCCATTTTCCCTTAAAATTAGCTAGTAATCTGTATATTTA
>NW_021296235.1:331959-343292 GCF_002162155.2 Triticum dicoccoides | reverse complement strand
CTCTAAGAAGGCTATTATAGAAGCATTTCAGAGCATCAATTTTGTTTTACTTTTCAGAGCACCACGAATCTCATGTCATCATGAAATTTTGCACCCTGCTAGTCAATAAACATGTTTTCTTCCTTTTCTTAGAATTTTTGAAATTATTTGTTGTTTTGTGTCATATCAATCTTTTTGTTCTTGTTTATCATGTCAATGTCATGGGTTTGGCATTCCTTATGCATTATTATGAGACTTTGTCCTACATCTTACAGTGGGGTACAATTACATACGGAGGAAACTTAATTTTCTGTCAATGTTCTGTCACCACTCTTTTCTTTTATTATTTCTCATGGACTTCCATAGGAACTAAAATAAATCATATGAGAAAAAATAATTCTAAATCATTTTTCCACATAGATTTTATGGTCACATAACTGAGTATTCAAAGATATAAAATTGGTGACGACAATTTTATAATGGCTAAAATAATTTAAAACAAACCTTGAAGGTGGCGCCCATGCATATTCATGGGCCACTTAGTTAATTTCTTAACGTCATATGAACTAAGTGTGACTAAGAGCTTGTCATGTCATCAATCAACATGTCTTGCAGTATTTATCAATGGAAGACAGGGCAGAAGATAATAAGCAAGAGGTGCTGAAAATCATACTAAACACCATGAGCTCCACTGATCTACCTCAAAAGCTGGAGCTTGTTGACACACTGCAGTGTATTGGGGTGGACTATCACTACCGACAGGAGATTGATGAATTGCTGCGTGATATATATGGTGACAAGCATGAAATTCATGACCTTTATACAGCTGCCTTGCGGTTTTACCTGCTTAGGAAACATGGCTACCCTGTCTCTTCTGGTACGTGAACATGTTTGGGTGGACGTTACAGAACATGATGTTATACAAGCAATTATAGCTGTATTATTTCCATTCTACTGAATATACAATTGAAAATATAGCTGTACTATTTCCATTTTACTAGTAATATATTTTTTAGTTGCTTTAACATTTTGGTATAATTATGCAGATGTGTTTACCATGTTTGTTGACGGGAACAGAATTATTGGGAGCACTGATGCTATAACTTTGTTGGTTCTCTACAACGCTGCACATCTGAGAACCCATGGAGAAAAAATACTTGATGATCTTATGACTTCGACAAAGCAGCTCCTAAAATATATGGTGAACCAGTTGGATCCGACATTGTCACAAGAAGTGCAATACACCCTAGAAACTCCCCTTTTCAGGAGGCTTCACCGAATTGAAGCAAAGCGCTACATCTCAACATATGAGAAAAAGCACACACGAAACAAGACCATATTGGAGTTTGCAAAGCTGGACTACAATATCGTGCAAAGTTTGTACTGTGACGAGCTTAAAGATCTTACCCTGTAAGGCTCTGCTATATTTATGTGAATTAACTCATTTATTGTTAACACGTCATATATTCTTAACAAATTAAATGCATTGTCCCCTTTTGTATGTGTCGATTTACAGATGGTGGAATGGATTTGATATAAAAACCCACCTACCCTGGGCACGTGATCGAATGGTTGAGATGCACTTTTGGATGATGGGAGTTTTCTTTGAGCCCCATTATTCATATCCAAGAACCGTGCTTACAAAGTTGATTACCCTTGTGTCGGTTTTTGATGACTTCTATGACAACTATAGCACCGCACAAGAAAGCACGATGTTTACTTCAGCAATTGACAGGTTTCCTTTGTCCTTAACACCTATTCAGCCCATTTATTGTGCTCACTTGCAAGCTTCTACTATTTTTATGCACACCATCTGTTCAAAATATCTGTACTATAATTTGCCTTAAAACGCAGGTGGGACGAGCATGCAGCTGAGCAAGTCCCAACATACATGAGGCCGTTCTACAAGGGCACCGTTTCCACCATAAACTGCATTGAAGAGGACTTGAAACTTCAGAAAAATAAGCATGCTGAGTTGGTTAAAGAACTGGTATGTATTTATCGTCTTAACTTCATTTAATACAAAACAGTTTTGAGATATAGAAGTAATATAGGTATTCCACAGTTAATTGTTTAGCTATTTATGTGAAAAGCAATATTACTAATTTAAAATCTAGTATGTTGCCAGGAAATATAGAAGTATGAGTCAATGTTCTTTGATTCCATGTTCAAATCAAAAATATTTTCAGGATTTATTTTCTAGGTAACTAATGGCAATTATACAGGATACTTTGCACTTCACATTTTTGTGTGCATATTTATGTAGATTATCGACACTGCAAATGGCTATAATGCTGAAGAAATGGCGTGATCAACAATACGTCCCATCTAACCTTGAAGAGCACCTACAAATATCTGTTCGTAGCAGCGGATGTATGCACATATCAAACCTTGCATTCCTATTAATGGGAGATGTCACGCCCAGTGAGACTGTACAATGGACTTGGACATACCCAAGAATCATCAGAGCCGTATGCATAATCGGCCGTGTTATGAACGACATTACATCCCATGAGGTAATAAGATTATCATATAGATGTAATATATATCTTTGCACTGTGAAAATATATTATGTTTCCATGGGGAAAAAACATATGTAATAATTTTGTTTCCTTTTCTGTTAATGAAGCGGGAACAAGCTTCGCAGCACGTGGTATCTACTGTGCAGACCTACATAAAGGAGAATGGGTGCACAGTGCAGCAGGCAAACGAAGGGCTTAACCAGATAGTTGAAGAAGCATGGATGGATATCAATGAAGGATTCATGCAGCCGACGGCTCATCCATTCGCAGTCTTGTCAAGAGCAGTCAATCTCGCAAGGACGATGGATTTCATGTACAAGCGTGAAGATGCATACACCACCTCCGAGTCGCTCAAAGATACTTTGGACTCTCTATACATTCTCCCGATTGATGTTTGAAGAATTCAAACTTATAAATAATGGTGGAGTTATGACAGTCGTTTACCTATACAGATTGTACATCGTACACTATATATTGTTATATGTAGTGTTTGTATCCGATCATTGCACCGCTATGTACCAAATACATGCATTGGTCCTTGATCCAATGCAATGCTTGTAAAGTCTTAACAATTACTATATTGCTTAAAATAAAAAGGAACACTCAAACATAAAACTCGGGTTGGCGGCACGTGCTAACGAGATAGAGGTGGGTTTCTTGAAGGTATTGTTTAAACAAGTGCCAATTGGAAACCATTTCCTAGTTCAAGAATATCTCTTCGGTGTTACAGTTTGGGAAGGAAATACAAACTACGGTCATAGTAGTAGTTGCTGTAGTAATTTTCAGAAATATGTATGCACATATTTCAAAAACTTTAGCTTAAAGCTAACCTAAAGCTACTACCATTGTGAAGCGGAAGGGGAATTCCTCCTTACTGTGCGAAAATTACTGTGGTGCTATATACTTATATATGCCCCACTTTATAGATGAATCTATCACACCAAGCCATACAAGAGTATAAGGTTCCAAAAGGTTCAATGAAAAAATAGAAAAAAAATCTATATATACTACATAAAAAGAACCTAAGGTTTCATCTTTTACTCAGTTTTTCGCCCACCACCCCTTCGTCCGACCTCCCACTCTACATTGATTTTTGTTTTGTTTTTTCATCCCATTCTGGTTTCGTTAAACCAATCTTTGGTCACACAATAAACCAGGTCAATATTAATAAGTTCACGGTCCATTAATAAGTTGTTTTTATGGTAAAAACGAATATCAGTCAGACATCTTTGGCCACCCAATAATCAAAAATAAATTCAAGGTCCAGAAGCAAATAAATACCAATCAATCCCTCCTATTTGTTAACCCAGAATCATGGACCATACCTATTTTATCAGTTTAATCATGGACAGACTATGTTTTTGTTATCAGATTTTCTAGCTTTTTTCCCCCGCAAAAATTAATCCCCATAAAAATCTGAAAAATCTTATAATAAAAATATAATCTTATTTTATTCTAGTTGGTTTGCATCAACATTTGTCATGTATGATCCGTTTATTGTTTAGAAAAATATTTGGCCCACGTCGAGAAGCATCTTCATGGAGGAAGAGTTAGTGGAGCGGGAGCTCCTATAGGCCGCTAACTGCGGCAAACAGGCGGCCTCACGCACAGGACTTTCTCCGACTGGGCCGGCCCATCTATCGCGGGGGAACTCGCAAAAAAGAAACGCGGCTGCCAGGATCGAGCTCGCGACCTCACAATTACGATCACGTGCTGCTAGCCAAAGCCTTATGGACGACGTTGACAATTGACAGAGTGAACCCTTTTTCACTATAACGTGATATTTAATCTAGCGTCCTATTTACTGATGCACGCAGATTTTTTAATTGTTTAAAAAGATTTTAGAAAACATGAACGAAATTTTGGAAAATGTGAACAAAATTTGAAATTTTAAAATAGTTTATAAATTATGGGAACAAAATTTAGAATTTCGAAATATTTTGGAAAATATCTGAACATTATTTGTAGTAGAAGAACATATTTCTTAACTCGAACTTTTTTTCCAAACATGGGGACATTTCTTTAAAATACAAAAACAATTTAAACTATTAACATTTTTTGAAATTCCTACAAAAATTATGAACATTTTTTTATAAATTTGAGCATTTTTTTAAAAAGAGTGCATTTTCTAAAACACAAAACATTTCCTGAAATTGTGAACAAATTTTGAGAATGGGAACATATTTGTGAAACAGATTATTTTTTTAAAATTGTAATCAAATCTTGAAAAGGAGAACATTTTCTGACAATCATGAACAATTGTTTCAAATGGGAATATTTTTCCAAATTACAAAACAAAATTTTTAAACGTGAACATATTTTGAAATTATTCAACAAAAATTGCAAACACGGTTTTTTTAACTTGTGAATAATTTTGTTAAATGGAACATATTTTGAAACTCCTGGAAAAATGAAAATATGACAATTTTTGGAAATTGTGGACATTTTTTTAATATGTGTCAAAATTTGAAAATAAACGTCCCAAATATTTTTTATGAAAAAAGGATATTTTCTGAAATGCACAAGCAATTTTTTGAAAAATGCGAACATTTTCATAATTTATGAAAAAACTAAAACACGAACATTTTTTATTTTTGAAATATATTTGAAACACGAACAAATTTTGAACTTTCCAAACAATTTTCAAAAGAAACAAAAAACGGAAAAAGGAAACAGAAAAAAAGAGAAGAAAGAAGAAGAAGGAACAGAAAGACAGAAAAAGGAAATGAAACTGAAAAACAAAAAAGAAGCCAAATTCTTGATGTTGACCATGATGCCATCAATCACAACCCAGTCACGCCACTTGGTGGGCCGCCCATGTCTTCACCTGGTCCAGCTTGGTTAGCCACCCCCGGGTCATGGCCCCATCAGTATCCCCCGAGCGTGGCAGAGGTCGCAGCATCTTAGCTTCAAGACCTCCGTCGGCCTCCCTTTCCGATGAACATGGCCTCCCTCGTCTTCTATAACCCCTCGACCGTAGCACGGGCCCGTTTATCTTTCTATATTGCCGCTACCTCCCTTTCAAGGTGAGGTCGCCCTCGGGCCGGCTTGGGCCCAATTTCCCTATCGGGCGGCCATAGGCCAACGTGAACCGGCCCACCACTGACGCTTCGGGTGCCATTGCCGTCATGGGTAAGATTCATGCGCCCCTTCCGTTAAATACGGTAGTGAAAGTATTTCAGATTTGTTTCTCAACGCCCCTAGTCATTCCACAAGTCGATAAAATCGACATTATTAACAGCCAAAGCCTTCTGCAAGTCTTTTTTTTCTAGATGTAATTACCAACAAAACCTGTGATCACTATTTTTTTGGTTCTCTGTGCAGGTGTTTGTTCAATCGTATAGGCTTCTTCATATCTTGCATTTAAATTGGGGTTATTGCTGTCAAGACGTGGCAGTCTACTTCCCTATTTTGGGTGTCACAATCAAAATAGCAGTAGGACATCAGTATGGAATAAATTAGACTTCAGGTCAAGCTACTGATATTAAGGTTTTTTTTCATACATTGCTATGTTACTATCAGTACCAGGTGTTCTTGCATTTCTAATTCCTATTGGCTTGTTGTCAAGGTGTTCTTATGTTTGTTTGATGGGCTTTCAAGCCACTTGTGTTTACATTTCGTCAAAAAATCATGAAGACTGAAGGGGTGCCTGGAAAATCTTCAGTTTTAGGGATCAAAGGATCATCTAGCATAATTATGGAAAACAATGACTTGTCAGTGTTTTGCTGTTGATCATGTTTGCAGTTTTGTCATCCAGGTATACTTGCAGCTTATTAACAGTGAATGAGGATGTTGATTAATGCTGGGAATTTGCCTAACGAGTGATGGAACTGTAAATGCCTTGCCCTCACATATTTCAGTCAGACATCATGCCCCGAACTGTTACTCGTGATGCCCCTCCTTCGGTTCTTCCTTGGATGCAGTCTACTTAAGATAGTCCCATCTCAGATGGATTTTGGTACACCTTCATACTGTGCATGCTATACGATGGTTAGTGTTGTTCTCATTCAGTTCAGTGACTTGAAAACATTTCAGAATCAGCTGCCAAGGAGGGTGATGGATCAACTTAAACCAGGCCGCGGAATATCTGAAGCCACGCTAAGGAAGAAGCAGAAACACTGCCTAGGCTAGAAGCAGCGTCGCCTAAAGCTATCTGAAGCATTGTGATGTTACTTGGAAGTTGCCGCGATGAGTACATCATTCACGTTCATACTGTGTGCGTGATGGTTAGTATTTCGGTCATTCACTTCAGTATTAGCGTGGCACAAAATATTCTGAACCCTTGCTGGCAGAACCATGCCAATTACTTACACATCTCCCTCCTTGTCAGGAATCAGACTGCATCATGTTCTGAAGAAATCGACACCCAGCGGTCGGTTGGCACCAAACCGGCCGGGCTCATCGTTCGACCGTCCTGTCTTCATCTAACGGCAACTTACCGCTCCTCACGCAGTTACGACACAAGGCCACCCTTGATCGCGCATCCAATGAGCTCTGAAGAGTGGAGCTGTCGCCATTTGAGTTTACCTTTTACTGTTTCCTCCTTGCTCACATGCTTTACTTCGCTGTTGTTAAAGTTAAGATTACCTTTCACTTGTTGTAATGGGTATAAAACCCACCCGGGATCTACCTGAGAGCCCTGGAGTACATCCTGCTGCTGCTTTGGCCACTCCTTGTCATGTGAGGTGAGGTAACAAGGCCCGGTGAAGTAAAAACTCTGTAACAAGTACACCAGCAGACTTGAATCAACCCAGCTGAGCGGCGCCTGCTTGCTGGAGCACGCCGTTGATTGTACTCCCCTAAAGGGGCAAGGATGATTGCATCACAGGTGACTGGTTGTTGTATATCGTCTCTGCAGAATTTTGATGTGCTTTTTGATCATACTACGTGTCTGGTGGAAGAAGATGCGCCTCCCATCATTGTTGTCGGTGTGCTTCTCTGCTGCTCATTCGTTTATGTTGGTGTGTTTCTTGTTAGTTGTTACGGTGACAGTGTGTGTGCACCATGTGTGTAAGAATGGATCTGGGGCCTGTTTTCTTTGTTTTTCCCTAGCGTTGTTGCTGGATCACAAAAACAAAGCTTAATTACCCCGCAAAAAAAAACAGAGCTTAATTAGTTTCAGCAATGCAAATGATGGCTTCACATTCTCTTTCTTTGTGTCCTGATGATGAAGTCTGAGTTGCATTGCCTGATGGGTCTGAGTTGCATTACCTGATGCCTATGATGTCGATGCCGCGGGCTTTCAGAGCTGCGAGCGCAGGTTCCGTGATGCGCAAGCGGCCACCAAGGCGGGGTGGTGTTGTGTGGTGTGTGCCATTGCCAAGGAACACACAGACATAAGAAGCTCTGTCAGTCTGCACAAGGGCTTGTGTCCTTGAGAGCGATTCGGCGACTGTGCGTGATCAACAACATTCGCTCCACTACTCCCAACTTGTCGTGATGCATGGTCTCGTGGGACACCTTTCTGGAGGTCAACAAGCTTTGCCTAGTTTGTTTATTCAGGTGATGAACAAGACGGAGTGAAATAGCAACCCATCCCAGTGGTGTGGATGATACCAATTTGTTTGACATGGCAGCCACCTGTGTGCAACTCGACTGTAATCAACATTGCATGTGTTCTTTTAGGGGGGGGGGGGAAATGAACATACCATGTTGATTGATTTCCCCTAAAAAAATGGAAGTATTCAAATTTCTTTTATTTGCGGTGGCGTTATAAATTCAAACCCACATATCAAACAACGTCACAACCCACCACATGCACGCACCAAAAAAAGGAGACATCCAACTCGCGCGTAGTTGGCCGGCGGAATTCAGTGTGTCATGACTCATAATTCAGATTTTTGTTCAGCATTGTATTTCTCTTCTTCAATATAAAAAGACCATTTCTATTTCCTACTTTTTGTAAGCAATTGCCAACTTATAAATTACAAGAGTTATTTATTTCCTTGTGTTTCTATTATTCTTACTTTTTTTTTGGTTTTCCTTTTAATAATGACACCAAATGCCAACCCCCCTCCAGTGGAGTGCTTTTTGGGGAGTTTTTTTAGTCAAAATTTCCATATTCAAAAGTTTTCAAGCCTGGTGACAACGGCAAGTTTTCAAATTGTATCGCAAATGCAAGTTTCAAATGGATCGCAACTGCAGTTCTTAAGTTGTGTCCCAATTAGTGTTATAGCCGTTAGACCTAGGGTTTTCAAGACTTATGTGGCGGTATTGTTTTTCTCCCGTGATGGGAGGCATGACTCATCTGTACAAGGGTAATTTATCTGCATAAGTTTCTACATGGCTCTTTTTGTTTGTACACCGAGCTGGGATATGTGTGTTATTTTTCTATTTTTTCCCGGCCAAAATAAGGGATACGAAGGATATGTGAATGCTGCTAGCTTTTTGTATTCCTTGTTGCATGTTTTGTCATTTGTTCACCGTAGCTTCCAAGGTCAGATTTGTGTAATGACTTTCTTTTACATTTTTTCTCATGATTAATTGATGTTTTTGTTTTCTTCTTCTCATTTTACTGTATTTAGTAGAACATTGTTTTACTATTTTCCCTCTTCCTATTTTAGTATATTCATTTTGTTTCTTAGCTTAATATTCATTTGTTATTAGAAACTGCAAAGTTGATAGTTAACTTTTTTACAAAAAAAATATTCTTCTTCTTCTTCTTCTTCTTCTTCTTCTTCTTCTTCTTCTTCTTCTTCTTCTTCTTCTTCTTCTTCTCTTCTTCTTCTTATTATTATTATTATTATTATTATTACTATTATTATTATTATTATTATTATTAAAAAATCGTCATGTCCATCAGTAGACATGCAACTGCAAGCATTGTAATCCGGCTGCAACTTTACAAGCTCAAATCGACTACAACTCGTCCGGGAGGGTGGTCATCGGACCAGTTGCATGTCCATGTCCATATTTGGACACGCGATTGCAAGCATTGTAACATGATTGCAACTTGCAGGAGCCACATTGCGACTGCAACTGGGAATGGGTTGCATGTCCACTAATAGATATGGAATGTCAAGCATTGTAACCCGACTACAACTGCAAGATATGTCCTACAAACATATCCCGACCTGTAATAGAAATAATAGAGACAGTCAATAATGATTGTAACTAACATATGAATTAAAACGATGATGCAACACACAAGATGGCAAGTAAGCCTTAGCTTTCATTTCTCATAGATGTATATTGTTGCTTGATAGAAACAAGTAGCATGACTTGTGAGAATTAGTGATTGCATGCCGCAACATCTCTATTGCACATACCAAGTAAAAGATTGAAATGTACCAACTTCTCACTGAACCCAAGGTGATTTGTAACAAACAACTAGGTTCAAATAGTGTCTTTTGACCAAATATATTAGTTTGTTTTGACAAAAGATATTAAATGGAGCAATTGGCATAAAACTAAAGTCCATCTGATTGGGAGGTCTAATTTAATACCAAATAATGTCCAATACCACAATTGGTCATAGTTTACCTCCTAAGCGTTCAGCTACAGCTCCAAAACTTAGCCCCCAACCATATCAACGGCAAGCACATCTGAATATGCACCAACATTTAGCATAGACAATAAGAGGGAGAGCACACCAACTCCCATAAACCTAGGAAACACAGAAAAGACAACATGAAGTAACGAAGTGCTATATCTACACACTTGAGTTGTTGCTAGGCAACAAGATCAAGAAATTGACTATGATGATTGACAAGGTAAAAACAGATTAGCTCTAGCAAGTAATGACCCAGAAATAATTACTATATTAGATTTAGGCACTTCTTGAAATATGTCTCACAAATATAAATCACATCCGAAACTTATGTATTCCAGATTTTCCTATTTGCGTGTTCATGGTCTTACACTAGAAAACATTTTCAAGATATTTTTTAGAGCAAACGCTTTAAAGATCTCTATCATGATATTTTAAGATACTAAAATATACAAAAACAAGAACACATTAATATACATACACTAGATTTGCAAATGGTAATACACATTCTATTATTTATTAAAGTGTCACGAATTAACGATGTTGAGGCTTCGGATATTGTCTTGCCTTTTTGTTCTCACATTTAGAAGGTTATCTTTAAAAAGATCTTATTAAGTGCCAATGTCCCAAAGTTAAAACAAGCAAAAATGTTTTATGTACAAATTAAATGTAGTTTAAAGTTAGTATGGTGAATTTGTATTTATTTATGATGGAAGGTACAATAATATAACAAATAACATCATAGTTATTATTTAATAATATTTTTCATGGTTAATTATTGATGATTAATTTATACAAAAATTAAACTAGTTAAATTTTTGGTTCAATAAAATTAAATTATAAAAAGTATTAAAGTTTAGTATAACCATTATTTACTTTAACTGCCATGCCCCTCCAATGTGTTATGAAAAGTTTAGTCGACTACACTTGTGGTGCTTCTCTGCATCTTCGCCCTCGCCCTCGGTCACCATCCGCGCGCCTACTCCGACGCCCTCGCCGGCCGCGGCCCCGTTCCTCGCCACCGGCACCACCGGCGCGATGCACCAGGGGCAGGTGGCGCCGCCGGGCGCGGGCGACACCGCTTCTTTCTTTACCTTGTTTCAAGACGGAGTGGGTGGCCACGCGCAGGGACTAGGTGCCATTGGTGGACGGGGACGACTTCCGCGCAAAGGTGGCAAACGTCGGGCTGCTTAGGCCGGCACCAGATAGGAATGCTTCGGTGAAGACAATCGTGGCAGGAACTTGGGGCTATTTAGCACTAGAATATGTTGGTATGTTAATTTCACCTCAATGAATTATTTCTAGAACATAAAATCAACATGAACAGGGGGCAATAGCCCCCC
>NW_021296235.1:326358-331726 GCF_002162155.2 Triticum dicoccoides | reverse complement strand
CCACACACACACACACCCTCGGTGCACTTCACGATGTTGTAATTATTCAGTTGTTATTTATAGCTGAGTACATGTATCTTATAGTCACTAGGGCATAAAAATTAACGGCTCTGTGCGAAAGAATGAGGTGCTTTTTCACCATCAACCATAGCTTCAATTCGTTACCGGATTTGGTAGCGGCACTATCAGTCGATCACCTTGGGAAGATGACCAAGGTGGTAGTGGTGCATGCAATGGGCGCAGAACCATCCAATTCTAATCCAAGTTTACCATCAGGCCTTGATTCAGTTGGTGAACCTGTGTGATGTTGTACAAAGTGAAATTTCTCTTTTGAAGTGTACATTCATTCATAAAAAAGGCATGTAGAAGATATTGGTGTTCAACACATGTTAAACATGGTATGTACTCCCCCTATTCCTAAATATAAGTCTTTTTAGAGATTTCAATAACAACTACATACGGATGTTTATAAATATATTTTTGACTGAAACTTAGCAGGAGCTTTGCTTTTAATTAAGCAGAGGGAAAACTGTACGTTCACGGGGCCCGAGTTTGGAATATACCCTGTCGATGAAATGTGAGTGGGTGCAGTAGACTGGCATCATCCCAGGAAGGAAAGAAAGCATTGTGCACGGAAGGAAACCTGCTTTTGCAACAAGTCCGCTTCAAAAAAAAGCTTGATGTCACGTGCTTTCAGAACGGCAACTACGGCTGCGGGTGGCCGTGATCCGCGTCCATGGGGGTGTGGTGTATGCAGATTCACGTCCCTTTCTTTGCAAGGGCGTTACAAATTCAAACCCACATCTCATCCATGCCCGCAGAACCACATCCCTTGGATTTTCATTTCAATCTTCCTCTATGTTGTTTGCAAAATCTTTGAGGATGTCTCCCTTTTCACCACTTTTTGGAAGCGTTTCGCTATTTCTTTTCCTTTTGTGTGTTTCTTTCTGGTTTTCTTTTTTGTTTTTACCATGTTCTTTTTTCATTTGTTCACTCTTCCTTTACTTTCTTTTCAAAAATTAATGAGCATTTAAATTTCTTCAATAGTTTTCACATTCATAAACATTTTTTCAAATGCATGAATATCTGTAAAATTCATGAAACCTTTTTAGAATAGTGAAATTTTTTCATAATTCATGAATATTTTTAAAATTGTGATTATTAACACATGAGCATTTTTTAAAATTGAATAATATCTTTTTATTTTTTAACGTTTTCTGATTTTGTGAAATATTTTTAATCTTCCAAAAAACAAAGAGAGCTGGTTTTTTTTAAGCTAGCGCCATGAGAAAAAGTGTAGCGATGCATGCTAACTAGGAGACTAGGCTTGCTGCAGATTTACATGCGCATGTTTTTATTTGTCCGAAAATCCTTCCCATATAACTCCTTTTCCTAATACGCATTTCATCCAATTTTGTATGTTCCATGTTGGACTCGGCCTATACATGTCATATGTGTCCCTCCGGATAAACCTTCCCACCTTCCGGTAAGTTTCCTTTTCTAATTAGTTTTCCTTGATCTAGTTTTGCACACACATGTTAGACTATGTAACCTTTGGGATTTTACAGATTTAAATGCACATGTTTTTTATTTGTCTGAAAATTCCAACATAAGTCCTTTTCCATGTATGTCATCCAATTTTGTATGCGTCCAAGTTGGACTGGGCCTCTACACGTGCTTGTTCTTTTTTTCCTTTCGAATCCTTCCTGTAGTACTTTATCTAGTTTTGCATGTACCCAAGTTATACTCAACATACATGCGTCAATGATGGATTGTTTATACACACTTTATATTTTACGTAACCTTTGGGTCTTTTAATCTCAACCATTATACTTAGAATCAGTGGAGTATAATTTGTTGACATATGTGGATGATTGTGGTGGCTTTGTTTGACTTCTGTTTTAGATATATAATACTAGCACATATGCCCATGCGTTGCAACGAGAGATAAAATAGTATGCATTTAAAATCAGAGAGAATTATATGTGCAAGCAAAATCCTGTGTGCACACGAAAAAGGAATATTTAGCTTCTCGGGTTCGCCGTGTGTGAAGGATTTAGTCAGCTATTTTTCCATGAATTGATCGAGGACATTTAAGAGTTTTGTTACGTCGCGGTACGCCAGAGAAGTCCCGTGAGTTATTCAATCTCCTCTTCCTGTCAATCCTTTCAATCAAGGGGATTTTAAGGTCTGAAGTTTCTGAATATCCTTGGAAACATGAATTTTTTTTAAATCTTGAAAAGTTTTTAAAAAATGATGTATACTTCCATATGCAAAGAAATATGAAAGGGGACATCTTTGAAAATTCACAATCATTTTCTGAAAACATCAACTTCTTTATAAAAAACATGAATATTATTTGAATTTGTGACCATTTTTTTAAACTGGAACATGTGTTGAAAATTCATAAGATTTTTAGAAAATATGTATCTTTTATACACGAACAATATTTTAAATTTTGAAAATTTCATTAAAAATGAAATATTTTTCAATTTTGGATCACCTTTTGAAATGCCTTTTTCTTTTTTAGAAATCCTGAACAATTTTGAAAAACAATATTAAAAATGGCAACTTTTTGCAAGTTCCGAATATTTTTCAAATTAGCAACAAAATTTGTGAATTCTGAACGTTTTCCAGAAGTTGTTTACTTTATTCTGAATTTTTTTGAGAATTTATACTTTACGAAATAAATTGTAAAAGAAAAATAAACTTGGAAGGCAAAAAAGAGATAGGGAAAGGAAAATAAAAACAGAAGTAAAACAAAGAAAAAAAATGGGCCAGCCCATTATTGGTTGTCCTGTGCGAAACTCTGACTATTTATCGCCCAGAGCGGAAAATAGAATTTTCCCAGCTACTTGAGCAGAAAAATAAGTGGGCTGGCTTCGCTGGGCCATAGCGCGCTTCCCATGTATGAAAATTCTTTTTCTAGTAGACAAACGCATAATAATTTTATACCACCTTGAGTAGGAAACAATTATTTTCGACGTTGAACGGATAAAAAAATTGGCGAAACGCACCTTGCTTTATTCGTAGGTATAGATATAGATATATAATAGATAGTAGAGTATGATAGGTATGATTAAATATACAGGTAATTTGGGTGAATTTTCCATGCTATCATTATCTTACAACTTGAAGCTGTTCCTGAATTTTCAAATTATTACACAAAATTTTCTACGTACGTTGCTTACATATCGAATGGACACAATCAAGTATTCCGAAGGAGAGTTTGTCCACACTAGCTGTATAACAGAGATTATGGTAATGTTATATTTTCCTTGACCTAAAAAGTTTGTCATCATGTTTTAGAACATATTTGGTTACATGCCTAATCTATTCTGGT
Organism: Triticum dicoccoides; assembly: GCF_002162155.2. Taxonomy (NCBI): domain Eukaryota; kingdom Viridiplantae; phylum Streptophyta; class Magnoliopsida; order Poales; family Poaceae; genus Triticum; species Triticum dicoccoides. Next base: position 328,383 of record NW_021296235.1, on the reverse strand, counting down.
TATATTGGGCATGCTTTCATGTTTTTAAGGAATAGATTAGGCATGCTTTCATAGAAATTCTTGGCTTTCATTTCTTCATGTGTACGAGATTCTCTTCACAACTGGACTTTTGCAGCCGCAAAGGAGCCCGTGTCGTACGGAATGCCACCGGATCAGATGGACGACCCGCTGTTGCAACGCGAGAGTGGATGGAAGAAGAAGAGAGAGTGAAGAGAAGGAAGAAGAACAACATTTGATTAGTTTCAAGTGCTTATGTGTTGTTTCTTTGTTCCAAGTAATAGCTATGAACTTGCTGGACTAATTACTATGTTATTGTAATAGCTATGAACCGTGTGCTTCATTTCCAAAAACACATGTACTTGAATTTCCTATGTTATGTGATGCTGTTGGCTAAGTGCTGCTAATTTATATGTGCTGCCTATTTGTAAGTGCTGCTGATGTATGTGTTGTTGTTGCTGTATAAGTGCTGATGTACAAGTGATGTTGTGCAAGTGCTGTTGCTGCTGTATAAGTGCTGCTGCTGCTGTGCAAGTGCTGCTGCTTCTGTATAAGTGCTGCTGCTATAGAATAAGTGCTGCTGTATAAATTATGTCGTTGTATAATTGTTGTTTTTGGATAAGTGCATCTATTCTATAATTGTTGTCATTGTATTCTTCATATATTATCATTCAAAAAAATACATTTTGTATATAATTTAGTTTCAAACATTACATTAAAGTTTAGTTTTCATCATTTGACAAAATGGACAATTCTAATGTAGAGAATGACCATCCAAACAAGCTTTAGAATTGAGCCTCTCAGTCGAATTCCAAATGGCAATTCTGTGCACATCCAAACAACAGAATTCATGATCAATGTCAATATCAAAGTCAAGGAGATTTGGTATTGGGGGCAATTCAATGCCATGGCCCTGAATATCAACATCCAAACAAAGCGTAAGGGGTTTCTATACTAGTGAATCTCTATTTAAGATATAGAGACAGATTTGTTTTTATGCAATCTAGATTGGATACTGGATAGGTAGAGCAGACGCGCCAAAAAAGGAAATGAACCAATTCATGTTATAAAGTCAGTGAGGCAATAAGTACTCAAGGATGTGCAATAATTGTTCCATTAATTCCCTAATATTAGGGTGGTATTTAATTACCATCATAAAACTCGGTATGACTTAGCGTGCCCGCCCTATATAAACGCTAGCAAATCGATTTACTCGTCAACACATTTGGTAGATCAGATCAAACGGTAAAAAGAAGAGGGTACCAGTACATAGCTATAGCATTGTATTTTGTGATGGCGATTAGTAAGAGCAATGCAAGCTTTGCATGCTGTGCGGCCCTCATGTTGGTGATGGCCACTCTGATGTTGTCATGTGATGCTGATCCAAAAGGTTAACATCCATTTTTTCCCTATTGTGCATATACTTAAATTTTTCCTTGCATCTATGTTTGTAGCTAATAGCACCCATCAACAATGATTGATGAAGGAGCCCATATTATATTTACAATTGTAATTCATTTAATCTTTTTGTGTAGAATCATGCGATTTGATTGAAGATGGATGCAACGAAGCCCAGTGTAGGGACTATTGTAGGATCATTGGTCACACCAAGGGATCTTGCCGGGAAGCCGAGTATTGTTGTTGTTTGATTGCCGCAAAGCCCAAGGTGGACGTTGTGCATCATCGTGATTGAGCTTCTACGAACATTATTTTATTAGATATATAGCAAAAGAGCCCTTGTAACCGGTACAAAATAAATAAATTTTATGAAGAAACATTTAGCACCTCGAGGACAGCCCCTCCTTTTATAACCTGAGTCATCAACATGCCACTTTTGCCCGGATTTGGGACAGCCCCTCCTTTTATCTTCTTCCATGATTGCTCCCCATTTTCTCAAACCATGGTTCTGCCTCTTGGGTCATGACTGTGGAACCTTGGCAACATGGATCATGTGTTGCACCGGAAGCCCCGCTCCCCGCTCCTAGGGTTCACCCGCCGCAGCCGCCGGCTCCCCCGCGCGGAGCCGCC
>NW_021296235.1:289595-326174 GCF_002162155.2 Triticum dicoccoides | reverse complement strand
CGCCGCCTCCCCGAGCGAGGCGGCCGGGGGCCCTTCCCTAGCGCCCCTCCAGCTCTCCCCCGCGTCCCTCCCTCCTCCCACCGTCGTCAGCGTGCGCCGCCGGTCCTCATCCGCGTGGGGCTGGCGGCGGTGGGCATTCCTCTCCCCGCGCGCGGCCCTCCCCTACTCGGGTGGTGATGGCCGGCTTCGGTGCTGCCCTTCGTGGTGATGCCGCGGGCCGCGGTGGTGCTCGACGCGGCGATGCAACCGTTGGCCGTGGGGCGGCGCGGTGCCACTGGGCTTGGCGGCGCCCGGCCAGCCTAGATCTGGGCCATTTTGGGCCTCACCCGAGTTGGGCGGGCCGGTGGATCAGCGTTTGGCGGCGTCGTTCCCTGGTGGTGGCGTGGCGGCGGCGATTTCGGGCAGTGAGGGCTTCGTTGATCGGCGCGCTGCAGCATGGTGACAGGACTGTCCGGGACTAAGTGGACCCGGCCGGGTATTCGGTGCCCGATAAGTCCTTGTCGCCACGTCCGGTCGGCCCCACTGAGGCGGTGGAGGCTGTCCCCTCCCTCCGGCCGCGTTGTGGTCGTTCCCGTGGCCGTTATTCCCTTTCCATCTTCAGGTCACGTGTTTGCTGCTCCAGTGAGGCGGCAAGGGTTGCCCGGTAATCGTGGTGGCACACGCTGGTGGGCGGATGTTGGGATGATGCATGTTGAAATGCCTGGGGTGGTGGTGGTGGTCGTGAATCGGGAAAAATCCATGTCGGTTTGTCCGGCACAGACGTGGTGACGCCTGCTGGCGCCATCGGTCCCTCTTGAGGGGCGTCGGGTGTACCCTTCCCCACTACCCCCCGTGTACCGGGGGAAACCCTAGAACTTGTTCGGGCAACAACGGTGCCGCCACCTCATCCCTTCTTTAAGGTGTTGCTTGGTGCACGACACTTCGGGATGCTGGGAGCGTGGTGGTACTTCTTCGGAGGATGCAGCGGTCGCCGGGCTTCCTTTCTCCGTTGATCTGCCGATGTCGGCATTTATTTCTCCTTTTTTCTTCTTGTTTTTCCTTTTGGGCTTTGTTGTGATGTGCCCCCAGCAAACTGGATGTATCGACTGCCTGCTTTATATATAAAGCAGGGGGAAACCCTTTATCGTGATCATGTGTTGCCTCGCCTCTGACTCAGCTCATTATATGACAAGAAGTGGTAGAAAAGAAATTAAATATGCTTAAGTTGCACCTAATACTTAATTAGCTATCACAGGAAAAATGCGCATTCTAATTAATCATCCAAGCATGTCAAGAAGTTAAGTGCTAAAGCTCCACACTGCAGCTTGAGGACAATACTATTTAAATCCAATCTAAGCAGCTTAGTTGTCATATGTGCACTTGGAAAACTATGTAACTTATCAAAGAAACAAAACATACAACATGGAATGGGCCTTGCATTGTTATCAGATGCAATGGCAGCGTGCATATATGTACATACATCGCTATGTGTATGATCAAACTAAAATATATATTCTTTGAAGCCATGCATTGCAACAGGGAATAGTGCACCAAAGATCAAACATTATTAATGGATTAATCAATTGAGAAAGAATCCAGCTACAATAGTGAGTTAACAAAGAATAATATCCATGCCAAAAGAATAGCAATTGGCTGCTTGCATTAGGAAATTATACTCCTATAAAGGATGGTGGAGTACCCTCCACCCTGGGCGCCTCACGGGCAAAGAGCGCCTTCGAGCCGTCTGTTGCTCGGTGGCTACTCGGGAGCGTCGCGAGCCGATCCGATTTGCCCGGATGGCTCAGATCAGGGCGACCCGACTGGGATGTCCATGACAGGTGGATCGCCCGACGAGCCCGGGGCCACAGTCATTGGGCGGCGTCGGGAATGCCCGCAAGTGAGCCACCACATGCTTTCTTTCATGCGAAGTCGTGCCCTGAACCGCCTGGCGGCGTCCTCGCCCCATGCCAGGAAGGGTCGGTTGCGACAGGCACGCTAGTGGGTAGAGAGCGCCTCCGAGCAATCCATCCGGCGATTGCTTTCCATGGGGGCCTCTCGGGGGCTCTCCGAGCGTCTGATATGCTCGGACGGCTCGGATCACCGGGCATCCGAGGGGCACTGGGGCACCCGTCATTGGGCGGCGGCGGGCGCTCTACCAATGGCCCTGGCTTTGCCCTGTCGCACGGGGTTCAACGTCGTCGCCACGGGTCGGGATGGTCCAGTTGCGACAGGTGGGTTGTGCGTCATGATCGTCTGGCTGGCTCACCCGGTTAGAGTGGTTGCTACTCCCGATCTCTCCAAGCACCCCCACCCCAGAGCTTATTTCAGTACCGTCGACACACACCCTTGACTCTAACCATCAGCCCTTTTGTGCCCTCGCCGCCGCGGATGTTTTAGGCCAACAATGTCTTCCCCGTCTCGTGGGACTTTGCAATTGCATGCATTCCCTCAATGAGGCAGAGAAGGTTGGGCATACATAAACAAATAGATAAATAGGTTCACCTACGACTGAACAAGAGATTCTACGAAAGACTATCATGAATTTCTTATTATCTTATGGTTTGCAAACTAATCACTTTGTTTCCCTTATTTATCCACGCAAATAAAGTATGAAAATTAACAGAATAGCCAACAACGGTATGAATAAGAAAAACTATGACTCCGTTGTTACCACTAATTTTTATATATTATATCTGCATGTTTAGTTTGCTTCTGTTATGCATGTAGCATAGGTTAGGGAGTAGCTAGTCCGATGAAGCTTCAACGGATGCGTGCAGAAAAGGTGAGATGCTAAGCCACCATGCGATGCTACGAGCACGGTGAGATGCCGATGGCAACCTGAAGCTGCGGTGCTGCGCTACGCGACCGAATTCCGACCGGCGGTTGAAAGAGTGATGGGTCGTGTGATGCGGGAAGCGTGTGGGCGGTTGAATTCCAACCGGCTAAGCAATTAGTTGAAGCCATGAGAACTGGTGTGCTAGTTAGTTACTCCCTCCGTTCCAAAATAGATGACCCAATTTTATACTAACTTTAGTACAAAGTTGGGTCATCTATTTTGGAACGGAGGGAGTAGTTTGTTAGCTGCATGCAAGTTTGTTTGCCGTGCATGTGCAAGTGATGGACGGGTCATGCGTTAGTGACCGGTGTGGTGTGCATGCATGGAGTTAGTGTGTGCGTCGGTTAGTTAGCTAGTGGAGCAGTAAAAATATGTGTAGAGGCTCGATTAGATTTCTCTCTCTCTTTCTCCGTTCTTTTAAAATCATTGTTAATACACAAAATTCACATTATATTTTTTTAAAGGCCATCCTCGTTTCGAAAAGAAAAGAATTGGCGGTTGGGCAGATTATTTGCATTGGCATAGAGCTAACCCTGTAGTAGTGCAACTTAATCACAATCAACAATTTATTTTTGCGGGAAATCACAATTAATCCCAAAAAAAAAGGTTCATGTTGCTCAACAAAAACCAACAGCAACTTAGAAGTAAGTAAACAGTACTAGGCTTTGGGCTCATTCACTCACAGCCAACCCAATATCACACGGAAGTACCAAACTTGTCTCTATAAATATGAACCCGGCCATAGCCATGTTCATTGAAGAATACATCTTAGTAGCTGCTAGCATATCCCACACTACTGACGCTAACAATGTCAGTTATGTTCTCGCAAGAGCTTCCCATCTACACCGCACTCGTGCTACTTGTTCTTCCCCTGTACTACTTGTACTCCAAGGCTAGTTGTAGATCAAAGAACCCAGCAGTGCTCCCCACAAACTGGCCAATACTGCACATGTTCCCTTCCTTCCTGGCCAACCTCCACAAGATGAATGACTATTTCACCCTGGTCCTCGCCGGATCAGGCCACAACTTCAGGGCGCACGGCCCACCCGGGACCGGGATGCGGTTGTTCGTCACATGCGATCCCGCCAACATCCGGCACATCTTCACGACGAACTACACCAACTTCCCCAAGGGTGCGGAGTTTGCCGCAATCTTCGACATCATGAGCGGCGGCATCTTCACCATCGACGGTGAGCCAGCTCGTCGGCAGCGCACGAAAATCAAGAGCGTGCTCAGCAGCCTGCGGTTGGTTGCAAGGATTGAGGCTTGGTGCCGCGACAAGGTGGAGAACAACCTCCTCCTGTTGTTTACGCACATGGCGAGCACCGGCACTTCGTTCAACATGCAAGAACTGATGTCGAGGTTAATGTTTGACCTTGCTGCTATGCCTCTCTTCGGCGTGGACCCCGGCCTTCTATCTTTGGACATGCCTCCCATGGAAGCCGCAGTCGCCATGGACACAGTCATGGAGGTGGCATATTTTCGGGTTGTGGTGCCGGCTTCTTGTTGGAAGTTGATGAGGTGGCTGAACATCGGCCCTGAGAGGAAGCTCAAGGCAGCACACAAGGTGTTGCGTGTGTTTGTCATGGAGATGACGGAGAGGAGGATGATTAATGCTTCTTCCGTTGGTAATGGCAAGCAACATGAGGGTGTTGATATAATGTCTTCCTTCCTCGACGACCCCTATTATACCGAAGATGACATGTTCAATGCATTGACCATTAGCTACATGATCGCTGCGAGGGACACAGTTGGAACGGCCCTGACATGGATTTTCTACAACCTTTCCCAGAACCCTAATATTGTGTCAATCATCCGCAATGAACTCTCACCGATTGCATCACACAAAGTAGCGGCCCATCCAGATGCCATGGTGATCTTTGAGCCGGACGAGACTAAATCTCTAGTCTATCTGAGAGCTGTCTTGTACGAGACTCTCAGGTTGTACCCACCAGCCCCTCTCGAGCGCAAGATGGTGGCCGCCAATGATATCATGCCGAGTGGTCATGAGGTGCATGCCGGCGACACCATCCTTATTTCTCTCCACTCCATGGGAAGAATGGAGGGTATATGGGGTAAAGACTGCCTCAACTACAATCCAAATAGGTGGCTCTCGGAGGATGGCAACGAGCTGAGGTACGTACCATCTCACAAGTTCTTGGCCTTCAGCTCGGGTCCGAGGATGTGCCTCGGCAAGGACATCGCGGTTATGCAGATGAAGACAGTCATCGCCTCAACGTTGTGGAACTTTGATGTTGAGGTAATGGAAGGGCAATGCATCGAGCCTAAGTCATCTTGTATACTGGAGATGAAAAAGGGGCTCATAGTTAAGCTGAAGAAGCGAGAGATGTTACACTAGAGCAAGTCTAATAAGGCATACTCAACAGACTATAGCAAGTGCCATGTCATTTAAATCCTAAGTGGAAAGGAGAGAGAGTGAAGCGGATGCTAAATCTGTAGCCAGGGTGTAGCACAAGCTACGAGGCAGAAGAGCTAGCTTGCAGCATGTGCAAGCGCTAGAGCCGGCTCTTAGTCTTCTCATCCAACCATGTGTGCTTTTCTGCCTTCTTCATATGCAAGAATTAAATGCTATAGCCAACTTTAATATGCAATTTAAAGACAGTCTATTATATGATTTTCTTTTTTTACAAAGATTGTACTCCCTCCGTTCCTAAGTATAAGTTTTTTTAGACATTTCAAATGGACTATAACATACGGATATATCTAGACATATTTTGGAGTGTATATTCATTCATTTTGCTCCGTATATAGTCACATGTTAGAATCTCTAAAAATACTTATATTTAAGAACGGAGTGAGTATGTGACATGGCACATGTATAGAGCCGGCAGCGGTTTTTCTTATTAGACATGCTCTTAGAGCATCTCCAGCCGCGCCCCCAACACGGCGCCCCAAGGCGATCTTTTGGCGCCGGACGAAAAAATGCCCAGTCGCGCCCCCAAGAGCCCGTTTTTCGCCGATTTGGGCTGAAATTAGTGCCGGCGGACCCAGGCCAAACCCGGCGCGCTGGGGGCGCCCTAGGACGCCGGGGCGAGTGATTTTGGCGCGAACGGGGAGCGGGCCCGCCTAGTCAGCGAGACGCCGCTTCGTCGCCCTCATCGCCTCGGTTCCCGCGGGAATCAATGCTAAGGCTGGCCAAGGCTGCCGCGCCGGTCAGCCTCCATTGATGCCTCACGGGCGGCACAGTGAAGGCACCGCCGACGCGCGTCCAGCATGCTCCCGCCATGCGTCGCCCGGCATGCCACCTCCCGGCCGCCCCGCTTGGGCTATAAAAGGCGCCAACTCCCCGCCGGTGAACGCAACACCCTCCCCCTCTCGCAAAAGCCATCCCCCCCTTCCCGTCGACGAGCAAAGCAAAGATGACCGAGAGATTCCCAGGCGATGGCGCAACGGCGAAAGACTTCGGCCACCGACACCTCCAAGAGCCGGAGGCGCGCCTCCTCTACGAGGCCGAGTACCCGGCGCCCCCTGACATGCGTGTGCCGGGGGCATGGAGGTTGAGCGCGGGCGACGTCCCGGTGCCGCCGGTGCCCGAAGGGGCGGCACAGCGGGCGGAGATCGCCCGCATACACTCCTCCCTGACGGACGAGCAGCGGAACCAGTCGAGGTACACGCCTAACAGTGAAACGTTGTGGACGATGTACTTCCAGCACCGCCGCGAGGAGCAGATCGCCTCCGTCAACGGCGTCATTCCCCGCGGCTGCCTCAACACCGAAGAACGGCGCGAGTGGTGGGGCGTCCCCGGCCGCACCCTCGAGGCCGTCCTCGACCACATCGAGACCGGCAACGTGCCGCGGCTGGAGTACCCGACACAACCGTTCTTCTCTCGCCGCCGTGGCAGTTCCTGGACGCCGCGTCGTGGAGCCGACGTCCTTGACGTCGGGCTCCGGCTCACTCTCCTCCGGCTCGCTGGCTCTCCGCCCCGTCAAGCCAGAGCTGGAGGAGACGCCGCAGCGGCGCCGCACCCGCAGTGGCACCCTCGTCATCAACGAGGGCGCCCGCCCCTCCCGGCGCTCCCTTCGCCTTGTCCGGCCGAAGCCCGAGCCGGGCCTGCTCCATGTGAAGCCGGAGCACGCCGACATGGTGGCTCCCGACGACGAGTCCACCCTAAAGTGGGCGAAGGAGGACTACGTCCGCGAGCAGGTACGCCGCCAGCGCCGGGCGTATGCGGAACTCCAGACCCGGCGACATGGCCGCGAGGAGGGCGGCGTCATCGAGGGCTAGCGGACTACGTTGGAAGATCAGAGTCTAAGAGCATGGACTCTGATCTTATATAAACTTGCTTACGGACTACAAGAACAGTTTTATGTTGCCCACAATCACATTACTTATCGAATAATAGAGGCATCCACGAAATTTATCTTTCTTTTACTGAACAACCAACGTGCTGCCATTTATTACTCCATTGTATGAGACGTGGAATAAAGGCACCGAGATATGCATGTAATTTTCCTGGGTTCTGTGAGACTAGTTATATGTCCAATTACTGTCAAAGCGCAAGTTTCCTCAGCGGCAAAGCCAGCCCCAACAATCAGTGGAGTCACCGGTAATTTTTGCATTTTTTCTTCACGATGAACAGTAACCATACACTGTTTTGCGGCAGTTTCTTAGAAAAGCTAACACGTAGATTCGCCACTAAGTTTACTGAATCCAACAAATCATGTGAATCATCCACAAAAACAGTGTATGGTTAATTCATTGCCTTCTAGGGCTTTGAAACATAGGTCCAAGTTGGTACAGCCATAATGTATGTATCACCAGCACACCTTTTCTTTCAGATAAATAAAGTATCACACGGTAAAAGTTCAAAGTAATCTGGACAATGATTACAAACAATGCAATAAAACTTGTGATGACAGAAAGAATAAACAGAAAGGTCAATGGTAGCTTTGGCACATGCATTAGCTACAACATTTTTGACATCGATGTTGTACTTCTTTCCCCTACCGGTCACGACTGCAACTAGGCTCTTGATGTCTCTGATCAAACCATCAATCTGATGGTGAGCCGTCATGTCATTCGCCAAGAACATTAGCCCCTCGCGCAGAAGCTCCTTGAAACCACTCCTATTGAATGAGGCTTGACGCGCACTAGGAAGTTGTCGACCGTACCCTCAATACTATATGATAGCTGCCTGACTTCGTCAACCCAAGTCCTTGAGCCATCGAGCTTTATTTCCAGACTGGGGAGACCTTTGTGAATCATTTCCAGGTCTTCTGAGAAAGACTCAATATCTCTCTTCATGCTCCTCTCCAAACTGCAGCCCTCCTTGACTAGCTTGCCTAACTTGTCGAGCAGGCTGCTCATAGCATCCCTTGCGACATACACGGCTCGACTCCCTTTCCATAGGTATGTTGTGTTGGTAGGACAATGTCGTGAAAAGCACATCTTTGTATCTGACTAAACGTGTCTTTGCATTTTTGTTGCTAACAAGTTTGCCCTTTCCGGAAGCTGACTTAACAATCTTGCCCTTTTTCACCTGTGAGCATAGAAATTAATACGTCAAGAAACGATCCAGGAGAAAGAGATATAAAACACATATGTCAAGACACGTACAACTACTAGCCGAGGCTTGTCTCCATTTGTAGATGACTAGTAGACTGCCCGTACGTTGTCACGGGCCAAGAAACGAATTTGTAAGCAATGTTCATTTTACTCCCCACAAATGAGGACACTGCACGCAATGTTCAAATAGAACACAAACATAAGTACCTTCTTCTCTCTTCCAACAAACACCATGCACCCCTCTAGCCTCTCTTCTACATTGAACTTGTCTCTTGTCGTGTCTTATTTGTCCATACATCAGTCATCCTCTCAATACAAAAGATAATTTGAATAGACAGAATGCCATCCATCTAAAGAATGCAACCGGTAAAACAATAAGACCAACTGAAGAATGGTAAGTTTCATCTGGAAAAATGTCGTGTTGCCCTTTAAATATCTTACAGTGTATAGTATTACTCAGTCCATTGGATTCAGTGGTTTGCACATGTTTCAAATATAACACATCCTGCTCTCCATGATGCTAAATGCCAAGCATGTGTAATGAAAGACGTGGGGCATGAAGCACCCCGTCACACGCCAAGGCCCCTCACAAGTTCTATTGGCAAATGGGGCAGTAGAACCAGAAAACCGGAGACCTTCTTTTCACTCAACTGGCTCCAACAACAAATAAGGATGACCATTAGCCAAGAAAACATGGAAACGTGGTTAGTAAAGTAGTTAACTCTAAAAATGATCGCTTGCACCCGAAGACTCATTCACCAATCTCAACGGCATTATGTAGATTTTAAAAATAGATGGTTCTGCGGCATACCTTTACAAAATAGTCATAAGTAGATTTTTAAAATAGTGACAATCATACATGTTAGCCGACCACCAAGACAAAATTCTTGCGCCTCACATTGAGGAAATCATGTCACAAATGTTTGCATTTAGAACATAAGATAAACTTCAATTAACAAAACATCAAAATAATGATTTCCTACCAACCCCATCTTTTTTCAGGAACATAATTCAGATCATGTTTGGCTCCTTTACATGTCTACATCAGATACACACCTTGCTACTATTTCTATCCGAACAAGCAAACCTCCTGGTATAACAATTATTGGTGAATCCTTTGAGTCCTTCTCTCGATCAATAAGTCTACTGCCTAAACATAGCTAATTTTTTTTAAATAATACATTTTTTATTAATTTACACAAATATTACGCGTAAAAAATTATTTTCAAAAATAATACACCGTCGGCCCACAGCAGGCCGACTGGGTTCCTATCTGCTTGCTGCAGGCCGATTGGGTTGTCGGCCACCAGATCCAAGTCCAGTCGGCCAACTGCCGACCGATAAGGTCCAGTCGGCCTGCTGTGGGCCGACAGGAACTAATTGGCCAGCTGTGGGCTGACAGGGACTAATTGGCCTGCTGTAGGCCGACTGGTGCATGCATACCACATTACTTTTTTTTGACCCGTACGAAATTTTTTTAAAACTATGACATATTTTCCCGCCAGCTCGTTCCCGCCACCCATTTCTCATCCACCTGTTTCCCACCATATGTTCCCGCCAACTCTTTTCCGCCACTCGTTTCCCGCCATATGTTCCCGCCAACTCTTTCCCGCCACTCGTTTCCCGCCATATGTTCCCGCCAACTCTTTCCCGCCACTCGTTTCCCGCCAACTGTTGTCGTTCTTTCCCACCATTTTCTCCTCTCTACCTATAAAACCCCCTTTAGACGGAGGTGGATAAGCATTCCAGTGTAGTTTAGTTGAGATGTCCCATTATCCTTTCGATCGTAGTTTTCACCCTGGGATGAGCAGGACTCTTCTGAGCCTATCTACCGATTTCAGGATGGACAATAGGATAGTTCCATGGGACGAACTCACCGGTAGTGACACCATAATGAATGAGTTGGCTCACCAATTACGTAGGTCTGGGTGGCCTGAAAGGACGTATGAAGAGGTACGTAAAGAACTTCTTAGGATACATGAAAGGTGGAAGAAGGTGGTGGTGCCGAAGAGTGAATCTTTCAGAAGGCTTTCAGCAAATAATCCATTATTATGGATTGAGGAGAGCGAGGACGAATATGATATCTTCATGCCACCGCTTCCGGGTTCTGCATCTTGGAAGGGCAAGAGTTCTTCATCGTCGAAGGGCAAGGTTTCTTCATCGTCGAAGGGCAAGAGTTCTTCATCGTCAAAGGGCAAGAGTTCTGCATCGATGGAGGATGACGATGATGACTTCATGTAGTTTTATGTTGTATGTTGTAAGTTCACTCGTACGTACCGTTTAATTTAGATGTAGTTCTATGTAGTTGTTTGTACTGTCTTGTTGTACGAGCATTCTGTTCTATCTAAATATGATGTTGTAGTTCGGATAACATAGTACTAAAATAGAGTAGGCATATGTCTCATACATAAGTACATAGTCATTTGTCTCATACATAGAATAGACATAAGTCACACACATAAATAGATGGTAATGTCTGTACTGATAGATAGAAGCGTCAGTGACGATGTCTGGCCTGGCGGGGAGGCGGATCTGGAATCGGCGTCCATCCCCATCTGTCAGGTGCCCTAATGGGACGCGGTGCAATCTCAGACTCTTCCTGGTCATGCTGTGTATCCTGTGTGGGGTCTGGTGGAGGAGTCGAAAACATGTTCATCCAGTGGGTGTGCTGCGACATCGGAGCCTGTATGTGATCCTCGGGATGATGATCACTCCCCCACGTATCATGTGATGCCGACATAGACGCATGATATCCATAGGCTCCTGCACGACGGAACTTTAAGTCATGAAGTCTGATGCCGCCTGAACTAATATTGAAAACAATAAATATGAAGACACACACCTGCTGGCTGTGACGGCTGCTCTGGCTCAAACACAAAGCTCGGCGAGGGACCGTGGTGCTGTGGCTGTGGAGAAAACACGAAGCTCGACGTGGGACCATAGTGTTGCGGATGCTGCCACGATGAACTGCCAGGTTGTTCAGGAGGGGGTGGCCTGGTCGTCGGCTGATGTGCTAGACGTGGACGTGGTTGATGTCGGTGCATGGAGGGACGCAGCTGCTGTGGTTGGTGCTGAACAACTCGCTTCTCTGGGCACGTGATAGCCTCGTAGACAGCCCGTATTTTGTTTTGCATCTGTTCCAAGAAGGGTTGTATGACAGGACGGTGATGAAGAAGAGGTCCTGACGACAGTGATCGTCCAAAGGTGGTCACGTCGTTGTAGAGTTCGTTTGTCAAGGTAGCCTGCAAATTTTCAGGACGATTATTAAGTATGCACGCCAATGTATGTGATAACATTACTTAAAGAAAATATATCTTACCGCGTACTGCCTAGAGCCTGAAGTATCATAGCTCGGGTACATATCCGACGGAGTAGGATTAGGTATCTCCTCTGAGTGAGAGTGCTCAACGATGCGTAACCGTGTTCCGCTCATGTAGCGCCGCAAATAGAGATTGAATCCATTGAGTTCAAAATTATTATCCTCGTTCCATAGATTTGTGTTTGCTGTCTCCCATTCTATAACATACGGCTCTAGTCTTACTAGCCACTCAGCAGTTGTCCTAGTCACGCCCTTCCTTGTTGTCCTAAAATTGTGGTGTGTGTTCAACAATTACCTAAAGCTTCGAATGGAGTACTATGAAAGATAATGCAACATTGAAAAACTGGTTAATACCTGTGGATGTGGTCTGGCACCGGGTTCTCTATAGGGGGAGGCAGCTCCAACTGCAGAAGACCAAATTGTCTCATAACCCTCTGTTGTGCCATCTCCTCAACGAAGACATCAAAGATGATCTTTGATTTTGTCATCCAGTAATCTCGGTCCCTTGTGCATAGCACGGACATACCACCAGGGTATCTCGCTTGTATGGCTGCTTCCGTATAGGGCTGCCAGATGACCCCGGTGTACGCATCGAACTGCTCGTTCAATGTTGTGTATGCTTTCCTGGTCTGATCACTAGCAAAGCGTCTCTGCAGAAAACAAAAGTTAGTATCCGCTAGCATCGAACTATCTCTTGTGCAGGAAAAAGTTGCATTAAACTACAACACGGTGCATACCTTGCGACGTGTCCAACACAGACCGGAAGTAGGCATGTCGATGCCGTCAACATCAAACATGGCGTCTATAGGCTCATGAACACGTACATCTGGTCGCCCTATAGAGAACCTCTCCCACGACCACGGCTGTAGGAATAGAGGGCATCCAAGAAGGGATGGCTTTTTCGATGTAAGCTGGCAAGCGTTGCACATACCTCGGTATGTAGCCGCCAAGACTGCCGAACCCCAACTCCTCTGTCTGATCTGATCCGCCGTCTGAGCGCTCGCTATCTCGTCAACACATATCACCGGTCGGCAATGCCTGAAAGCTTCGATGCATACACCGAAAGAGAAGAATAGGCGATGCAGCACCCTCACAATTGGGAACTCTGGCATGAACATGTCTTGGATATCGATATAGGTGCCTGGATTCCGCTACTGCAGGGTGTGGAGGAGCTGGACAACAGAGTCATATGCATCAAAATAAGAACCAAATCTCCTCTCAAGCGCCGCATGCTTAGCCCTCCAAGCCTTTCCATAAGAAATTCTGTACTTGAACCTGGCAAAGACTTTTGTCTGGACTGCCTTCACTTCCATAGCTTTGCTCTGCACTATCTCATCGTAAAACAACCGAGCTATAAGCATGGATGAAAGGTTGGCATGATCTTGAGGGATGCAGGGAATAAGACAAGTGTGATTAACTAAGTCACTTATCACCCAACTTGTGCCAAACTTAGGGAGAAAACCGTGCACCCTAGCGGGACAATCTGCATTCTTGCATACCATTGTCAGGAATTTCTGACTGGACACCTGAGTTGTGAAAACCCTTTGCGTGGACATTGCCCAATTAATTATTGCATCCTTCAAGGCTTGCTTGTTCGGATACATAGCACCCGTTGCAATATTGTTCTGATGATATTGCCAGGCTGAATCATGTCCATCATTCACGGTCATTGCAGATGAGAAGTCATGATTCCACCATGCAGGATTCGGGACCTCCGCTGCATTTTCTTCTTCATCTGACTCGCCAGAATCATCGGCATAACCCCTTTCAACATCAGTGTCTTCTTCTTTCATTTGGTCCTGCATGTGCCCATCTACCTCGTCAGTGTCAACCTCGCCATTGTATTCACCATCGGCATTTCCCCCTTCTACCTGACTATTCTACCCTGGTTCATAACCATAAGCATTTCCTCCTTCTACCTGACTGCTCTGTCCTTGTTCGTAACCATCATCTCCAGCATTTGACATAGATAGCCGCCTACCTACACTGCTCTGCCCAGGATCGTTGCCACCTTGGCCTTCATGTGCAGTGACCCCCTTCACGACGGGAAGCACTAAAGCAATAGGATTGCATCCCCTTCGTTCACAACCTTGTAACCACCGCACCCAATCGGAGTCTCACTCTATTGGCCTCAAATAAAAGTAAATTATTGTACTTGACCGTGTCCACAATGCATGAACACCGATGGTGTGTGTTTCAGTATCAAGACCTAAACTTGCCGCAATCCATTCTTTCAACTGACTGACATACCATGTTTGAGGTGCGCTCATTGGCACATCTATGTGAGTAAATTCACTCAGATCAGCTCCCATCTCAGTTGTTTGGACAGTACCAGGACCGTAGTAAAATCTGATGTTCACTACATCAGACATCTCGGCTCACCTATTTTTTTCACAACAAAATACAATTATTAAGCAACAACTTAAAATACCCGCACTAACAAATATTAGGCACTACACATCCACATATTACCGGAGCAACTACAAATATTGACACTCCTAAATACTACACATCCACATATAGTCCGGAATATTACCGGAGCAACTACACATTTATACACAACTAATTAGTTGACATCTAAATAAAATGCTCACCGGAACCGGAACGGGAAAATAAAATGCTCACCACGAAAAATTTTAATATTTCACTGACTGCCTATATTACGGATTTAACCGGAGCAACTACAAATATTGACAATCCTAAATAGTACACATCCATATATAGTCCCGAATATTACCGGAGCAACTACACATTTTTACACAACTAATTAGTTGACATCTAAATAAAATGCTCACCGAAACCGGAACGGGAAAATAAAATGCTCACCACGACCACCTAAATATTTACGTTTACTACTCGAGTAAATAATATTCATATAGTCCGAAATATTACCGGAGCAACTACACATTTTTACGCAACCAATTAGTTGACATCTAAATAAAATGCTAACCGAAACGGGAAAATAAAATGCTCACCACGACCACCTAAATATTTACGTTTACTACTCGAGCAAATAACAATAATTGCACGCAACTTCGAAAAATAAATGTTTGCTCAAATATACCCTTGAAGCGTGCGCGCGAACGACGAACGGCGGCCTTCAATCACCGGAACCGGAGCCGGAAACTCCACCAAACTCCCGCAGCTTCACCTCCACCACCACCTCCACCTCCACCACCGCCACAACCTCCACCTCCGCCTCCACAACCTCCACAAATGAGCTGAAAAAATGCTCCAACAAAATCTTCACCACAACCACCACAAGCTACCCCATCAGTAGATCGAGGTGTCTTTTTGCTCCTCTAGCTAAGTAGAACCCATTCACGGTGCCAAATCCGCAAACAAACGGGTCATTTTGGTGTATTAATTGGAGCTATTTCGTGTAAGAGAGAGGAGGAACCAAGAACAGAGAGATGCGCATGGTGGTGGGGAAAGGAAACGGGAAGGAGGAACGAGAAAAGAGGCAGCGCTGGGGTCCGCTCCCTATCGGCCAGCAGCTGGCCGATCGGTCGGCAGCTGGCCGACTGGGGCGCCCGTGGCCCAGCCCGCGCCGACAGCTCCCGGGGCGACGTGGCCCGTCCAATAGTTGGCCCACGCGTGGCCGATTGCCCACCTGTCGGCCTGCAGTTGGCCGAGAAGGCCCTGTCGGCCTGCAGCTGGCTGACTAGGCTCAGTCGGCCAGCTGCTGGCCGATTGGATAATATTTTCGAAAAATATTATATCAGCGTAATATTTTTGTAAATTAATAAAAAAATGTATTATTTAAAAAATAGCGGCCTAAACATATCGAGTGCTACAAAACTGATTAGCAAAATAAGTTAGAAAAAACTCCTGCAGAAAATATGTCAAAACTATTCATTTCAGATTCCCAATATAAAGCACATAATACCAGCCTTTAATAATACAAATAATGTTTACTCACTGACAGTGATCTACCTGAAAATGTACAAGTTTGTCAGAACAGTACTTGAAAGATGAGAAGTTGACACAAGGTTCATTGTTGAATAGGTGTGATGAAAAAAAACAGACATATGACAAGTTATTTCACAACATATAGTCATCTAATACTCGTAACAATTATGAAGTTATGCGGACATCTCCTTGTTGAACAAATTTAGTTTACAATAGTTATAATGGACCATCATGTAAACAATAAGCTTTGTTAAGTTTTACTAACACGAAAAAGAAACATCACGTGATGGCAGCTAGTTGCCAACATTAATAGCTAGCAAATTGCTGGAAGAAAAATATGCTAAGGTCTTGATCATTACTATCCTACTCATGAAATAAATTGATCCTGTGTATTCCCTTCTTCTTGTACAATATTATAATCAGTTAAATCCTATCCAAATGCAATGCCTACTGTAACACAAAAACTGAAATAAGTGAACTAATCCAAAGGTTCCATTTGTTATCTATCTTCTATTGGTGCTCGTGTGAGTTACAATTTTAAATTCGCAATTTTTTGACATTCAAGAATATTTTTATATTTCACAAAATAAATAAATTGCGTACATATTTTTCAAATTCGTGATTTTTAATTTGTGAATAGTTTAAATTCGTGAACATTGCTAAATACACGTACATATTTTTATATTTATGGAATTTTCTAATTAAAATTAAAAAGGACAATAAAAGAGGTTTTCTTCTGTTTATACTTCTTCAAATAACGAATGTGAACATGTTTGTTTCTTTGTTTTTTGTTTCAGCCGGTTTCCTTCTTTTCCTTTTTTTTCTCTTTTCAAATTCATGAACTTTTCTCGAGTGCGTGGAGGTCTTTTGACTTCGTGAACTTTTCTCGAGCTCGTGAACATTTTGTGAGCCCTTTGTAGTTCCTGAACTTTTTCAGATTTCTGAAAAATTTAAATTCGTGAATTTTCACGAGTTCGTATATTTTGAATCCGTGAACCTTTTTAGAAATCTCAAAGTTTTTTTAATCAGTGAATTTTATGATTTCGTGAACTTTTCTCGAGTTCACGAACATTTTATGAACATTTTTCAATTCCTACTCTTTTTCGAAATTCCTATTTTTTAAATTCGTGAACTTTTGTTGAGTTCGTGAACCTTTTAAAACCCTGAATTTTTATTTGAATGGGCGTACTTTTTCTGATTTTGCAAAATTTTCTTGAGTTCGCAAACATTTTGCGAACCTATTTTGAATTGGTGAAATTTTTTAAAATTCATGAAATTTTTTCGAATCTGTGAACTTTTTTCAAATATGCAAAGTTTTTCTATTTTTACAGACTTTTTGTGAATTTGCAAACATTTTTTGTGTTTTTAAACTTTGTTGACTTCATGAACTTTTTAAATATTTGGCGATTGGTTTTCAAAGTTTTAAACTTCTTTTTCAATCCTGTGAACGTATTTAAAAAAGTCAGTCGGTCAATGGTTGACCAATCCATCAACTGCTCGAACAAGTTGAGTGATTGATTGACTTTCCTTTTTCTGAACAAGGGGAACGATCGATCGAGTTTCCTGTGGAGCGACCGACAGCAGCTAGCGAGATGAGCGAAGAGCGATTGGTCGAGCCGGCGCTTGATTGACCGGCGCAACCGACCATGTGCGTTAGCACCGGCTAGCCAAATGGTGCGTTAGGCGCCATATAGGAGCTCCCGCCTATAGCGGATGTCGGGTCGCTGCCCATTAGTTGAAAAAAGCAATCGCGCTAGATTGTCCTTTGTCGCGCTAGATGGGTTCTGGCCCATGTGAGCACTTGACCATTATTTGTTTGACCGCTGACCACCAAACATTGACCGTTGACTTTTTGGAAAAAAAACATATTCGAAAAGAGTCCACAAAATTTGAAAAAGATTCAAGACTTGGAAAAGTTTGTAACCTGAGAAAAGATCATGAAAAAGAAAAAGTTGAAGAATTTGAAAAAAGTTCACGACTTGGAAATGTTTGTCGTTTTTAGAAAGTTCTTGAAAATTAAAAAAAAATCACAAGTTTGAAAGAAGCTCGTAAATATGAAAAAGTTAACGGATTTGAAAAAAAACATGAATTTGAAGAAAAAAGATGAAGGTAAAAATAAAAAAGAAAAAAAATAAAACTAAAATAAAAGGAAAATGGGAAATCGAACAAAACTCTTGGTGGGAAAACCACAAGAAAAACCAGCGGAACATTCATGAGAAGGTTGTCAAAAAACCGGTGAAGGAAAACGCTACATGGGTCAGGCCATTTGCTATGTAGTGTTTGGGAGGGGTGCGCGCCATGTAACAAAAATGCCTATAAGTGATGGTTAAGGCGTCAAATAGGAATTGGGCCTTGAACCTACCTGATTTTGTTTATTTTAGGACAACCGTTGGGCCACTGCTTTCTTTTTCTTCTTCTTCTTCTTCTTCTTCCTAGGATGTGTGTATATTGTTGTCCTCTCAATTCTGATATGAACAATGAGAAGCTTAGTAAAAAAATGAAAGAAAATTGCCGAAACCATAAGAAGAAGAAGAAGTAATTGTAACCCCCACGCACGTGCACTGCTGACCGCTTCTATGATGAAGCCTTCTTCCTCACCGTCGACGTACCGCCTTGTCGCATTGATAGCTCACTCATCACGGTGAGGTTTGAAACGATAAACCACAAGTACTCCCTTCGTTCCTATTATAAGTCTTTCTAGAGATTCCAATATGAACTACATACGGATGTATATAGACATAGTTTAAAGTGTAGATTCACTCATTTTGCTACAGTTTCTATTGAATTCTCTAGAAAGACTTATATTTAGAAAACGGAGGGAGTACCATGCATGAGCTTATTAAGAGGTAAATACACCCGAAGTCATAGAACTTGCACACGACGGTCATTTTGGTGTACAAACTTGTAAAATACGTGTTTCTGGTCATCAAACTTACACAAACGTTCATATACGGTCATATTCCATGTACGCAGACGTATCCGTGGCCTATGTGGCATGCCAACATGGCCAGGGCCCCCTGTAAGCCCACGACACATGGTAGATCTGCAGGCTTTTTCTTTATTTACGTATTATGCACCTATTTTTTAACTTATTAAGCCCCTAAAATAAAATGATATTTTATTTACGTATAGAGCCCCTAAAATAAAATGGAAAAACAAGGGATGGTTCGGTTACGAACTGGGGGCGTGCCCCTACTAGGCTCAGGTTAACAACCACCAAACCGATGATCATTCATGTCTAGGTAGCACGGATAATTTTTATATCATATAAACACGGCCGAAAAAGGGAGCACCGTGGCTCGACTATGTGACGTTGTGGTCAACATTAACTAAGATTACCACCGGCTTCGACAACACAACATATCCAAATGGGATAAATATTCTTCATGTTGTTATTACTTCTTGTTCTATGTAAGAAAAACAATTATATTCCTGTGTTTCTGATATTTAATAAATGTTTATGTGTTACAAAAAAAGGTGTGTGGCATCTAAAAAATGTTTAAACATTGTAAACCACATTTGTGTAATTAAAAATGATAGGTTGCATTTTAAAAATGTTCATGCATTCCAAAAAAACTGGTCATGACATTTTTTAAATGCCTATACAATGTATAAAACTGTTTGTGTAGCTTAAAAATGTTTCGTAGCATCCAAAGATGTTAAAAACATAGTTGAAAAAAGTTTCAAAACATGTATTTGAAAAAAATGTTTATCATATGTTTAAAAAGTATTAAGTATATTTTTTTTAATACTCCAAACATAGATGTATACTAGAGTATTTGAAATATATGTGTATCCAAACATAGATGTATACTGGAGTATTTAAAACATCAAAACATATGTGTATCATATGGAGTATATGTTTCAATACACATAAGTTTCAAAACTTGTATTTGGAAAAATGTTAATCTGGACGTGTTGTGTTGATTAACATTTTTTCAAATACAAGTTTTTGAAACTTTTTACAATGTTGCTTATCTTTTTGGTAACACATAAATATTTTTTGAATGTCACAAACACAAGAATATAAATTGTTTTCTTACATCTGGACGTGTTGTGTTGTAGGTGGTAATCTTAGTTAACCTTGACCACAAGGTCACATGGTCGAGCCACGGTGCTCTTTTTTTTTCCGTGTTACATTTCTTGTAAAATTTATTTTCAGTCAATGTTTATATGGTACAGAAATTAGTCGCGCTATATAGACATGAATGATTAGTAGTCTGGTGGTTGTCCACGTGAGACTACTAGGGCACGTTGCAGCTTCAAAACCCCACATCGCTTGTTTTTTCATTTTATTTTTAGGGGCTTAATACAAAAATAAAAAAAAGCCAAAGGCTTCTCTGCAGATCTACATGCTACAGCGGATGACAGTGGGCCCTGGTCATACTGGAATGCCACATAGGCCATGGATACGTCCGTGTACATGAAATGTGACCGTATATGAACGCTCGTGCAAGTTTGATGACCAGAAACACGTATTTTACAAGTTTGTGCATCAAACTGACCATTGCGTCCAAGTTCTATGACTTGGGATGTATTTACCTCGCTTATTAATAACCTGGGTATCTGCGCGCATGAATGCGTTCAGAGTTGTGATGATGGCTGGCTGTGTGGATGTACGGCGGGAGAAGAGCCGGCCGGCCGGCCGGAGTGTAATGGCTGGCTAGACAACACCAGCAGCAGCAGCAGCCGAGCCGCCGCCGGACGAGAGCCAGTCCATGGGTGCAGCAACTTAATTACCTGGGGATCAGCATACGTATGCGTTCAGACAGAGTCACTAGCTAGTGATTTGTGCTGATGCGTACGGCACGGCGCCACGGCCGGCACAGACAGAGCTGCCGAGCCATCAGTGCGTCGGGCCCACCACCCAGTCCCCCCTCCGTAGGCCATGCCGCCCACGTCGACACAGGGGAAACTGTCATTTTCTACATGCTCGTTTGTTCCAATTTTCGTTTGCTTTCATGCCTAATTTTCACCCGCAGGTTATAATTAATAGGAGCACATGTCATCGCACTTCAGCAACTGCAAACCGAATCCAACAAGTTTGTTGTCCAAGACATCATCCTTAATGAATAAGATAACGATGCAAATTTATCGCTCCTGAATCCGACCAAGAAATGCATGCTAGCAAAGAGTTTTCACCCCCGAGATGAAGCGGTGCTCCAGTAACAACAATGGGTCTTCCAAAAAAAAAAGGAAAAACCCCCGCCACGTGTCGCGCTTTGGGCGTGTTCAAGATTCGGATGTACGGTTTAAGAGATAAAACGTTTTGAACAAATGAATCTATGAAAAAAGGAAAAACTTCTAGTTGCAACAAGTGATGCACATACAGCGCGCCATTTGTCGTAACCTGGAAAGCGGGAGTGATCTTTGCAACGAGTACTCCTTGACTACTGATTTCGGGAACTCCTGGCAATCGAATGGTGTGGCCCAAGCATGCCACCAAAGCCCGAGTCAGTCATTGCCTGGTCATCTAGTCGCCTCCGTGTTATATGATCAACTAGCCCGAGATAGCAAACATACCGGGCGCATGATGTGTCGTAGCCAACGCACGGCTGTTGCACTCCTCCTGGTGTAGCATGGGTCGACCCGAATCCATCTACCAACGACGTAGCACCCGCCGCTACACCTTCAACGGAACCAACATCGTCGGCCCTTAGCCTGCAATGTTGCTTGCCCGCCACGACCAGCTAAGAAACATATGGCCTCCCGCCGCTACCAACTAGAGGCGAGGGCCAAGTCCAAGGAGGGAGCGCGGACGGCGGCAGCTGTGGATCACCTCTCGTGTTGCCCGAGTGTGTAGCAGGGGCCATTAGGTTTTCCAAAAAAAAAAAAAAAAACTTGGTTCCTAGCTCCGATCCAAAAGTGCATTTGACACATGAATAGAATATTTATCGACCAAGATTAAATAAATTTTTGTTTTCACAGTTGTAACTAGTAAAGAACAAAAGCTCTTTCCTTCTTTCTTTTTCCGAGAATTAGGATGCGCTGTTTTTGCTGCTCCTACCTTCGTCCTGGTTTATTGGTTTTCATTGTATTTTATGTCAATTTTGACCACAATTTAACTAACAAAATGTTCATGCATGCCACCCAAAATTATATCATTGAAAACTAGGTTCAAATATGAATCTAACCATATTATTTTTATGACATGCATTAACATTTTTTTAGTTAAAGTTTTGGTCAAAAATCAACACAAATTACAAAGGAGGCCAATCAACCAGGACGAGGAGATAGTACAAGGTAATCTAGGATGCGTTTGTGGCGACGGGGACAAGCGAATCCCTTCTTCTTGGATCATGCATGCACAACTGGGTCAACGGGGTAAAAATAACACTACTACTCTACCCGGAGGAATTGGAAGCTAGCCTAGGCAGCTACTAGCTAGGGGCACGTGTTCCTATATAGGCTGTGGATCTGGCCGGTTGACTTGTCGTGCGTGTCTGACCCAAGTGACCAATCCAAGTTGGTCACTGTGCCACATTAATTAGATGAGACTACCAGACACCATTGTAAATTTGTAATCATCTTACGTACTCTGTAGACACCGACATGGTTTTCTTCTCTCTTGTGAGCAAAGAAACAAGGGCTTGACATGGACACATGCATGCATGGTTGTGGCAGGCAATTATTTATGTAGGCAACAGTAATTAAGTAGCAACAGTTGCACATGATCGTGCGTCCATCCACCATCTCCTGCTTCTTCTTCTGGGGCTCCACCACCATCGCATTGGTCTCAGCTAGCTCATCCATCACTCAGGACGAATCTCAGGCCCCCAGGCAACATGGTCGACGCAACCGGACAAACCAATCCACCTATTGCATGCACTTATGCTATATTGACTGAAATTTGTAAATGGCACGTCACATAACCATCTACTTCCATATCTCTCATGATGGCCTGTGTATACCAACAGAATTATCTGCCTGGATGTACCGCCACTTTCTCAAGTAAAAATGTTGCCAACACACGTATTTTGCAAGACAAACATATTTATAAAACATGCCTCGGACATTTGTAACAAATGTATTATGGTTTAATCTGCAAAGTGCGAGAAATATTTCCTCTTATGTGTTGTCTAAATGTAGGAAAAGACGACCGGAATCCCTCGGACTATCCATAATAGGAGTAACATAGATGATAACATCACACATATTTAGACAAAATAGATGATATGACAAGTAATTAATGAAGATAGAGAGTGGTGTGGTAATATAGCTAGCTACTAGTAGTATGAGTAACATCACACATAGCAAGACAAATGAGTCTATAATTTAATAAATAAAGTGTTGCATGACACCACACATATGTTACTCCTCATTATGAAGGTAGTAACATAGACTAGTAACATATACATGTTATTATTCTAAGTTAATCCCCACTGTGGCTAATCTCATGCATGCCATGCATATGGAGTTGACCATGTGAATGGGCTTGGTGGCTGACAGGAAATTGATGAAAAAGGGTGCCAGCAACCAAAACCCAACAACTTACTACAAAGGTGGGATTCAATCTCTGAGACTGTGATTAACTGGGCATGGAGGACAGGGCGTCGACCCGTTGGCTGGGCAGCTGAGGTTGCTGCCAGCCCACCCGAGTTCGAGTCCCGGCATGGACGCGTGGTGCTCACGGAGTTTCTTCTATAAAAAAAGCCAACGAGGGTTAGTCCTTAGGTTGGTCTCATTTTTTTTTGACTACCTGGGCATGCATGCATGGATCTAGTGGCATGCATGTACATCTAGTTGACCATGCATATCATCCATAGAAGGTTCAGCTAATATGTTGAGCAATCACTCAGATCAGGCCCTATCTACTTCCAAACAAACATCAAACTCAGGTCGGCCAACTAATCATGCATGATGCATGCCAGCGTCCCACGTACTAGAAATAATTCATCAGCATACATGTATGCATGGAAGCGAGATGGAAGAACCAATGCATCATGCAAATAATTAAGGCAGTATACATGCATGCATCAATCCCATCAAATCAATGTATACGTACCAGTACATACTCTCGACCAGCTATACACATGTAAGCAAGAACTTGTTGTTGAATATAAGTAGTATATTTTTGGATACATGCACACGCACTAAAATAGCACTATATATATATCTTCAAGCAAGCCGACACAATTGATCGATGCGAACATACAATTAGTAGTACAAATTCACATACATATCCATATGTAGGTGTACAGGGCAAATATAATTGTTACAGTGCATATGCATGTCATTGTGCGTCCACGTCGACGCGGTACACCACGACGAAGCACGGCAGGATGGCCCTGGGGTTGGCCACGAACAGCTCCTCCAGCACCCCGTACGCGCCGCCCGCGTCGTCGCCGGCCACCGAGTCGAACGGCCCAGCCTCAACCTCCTTCTCCTCCCCATCCTCGTCCCCGTCCCGCCGTCGCACCTGCCCGGCGATCACCCGGCACACCAGCATCGCCCGCCACCCCGGCGCTCCCACCGCTTCGGCACCGCAGACGTCGTGCGCGCGGCCGCTGCTCGCTGTGGTGCGCACGCCCAGCGGGTGCGCGCCGGCCCAGGGCGCGAACCCGTGCCGGATCGCCGCGCACACCCCGCACGCCGCGGCCGCCGTCTTACCGTCGGCGTCACCATCGTCGCAGGACGCGCACAGCGAGGTGGAGCCGTCGGCGCCGAGCTCGCAGGCGAGCGCGGCCGGGTGGAACCGCAGCAGCTCGTTGCCGTCGGCCGCGGCGCGCGTGGCGCCGCCGCCTCCCGCGGAGACGTCGGCGCGGCAGCGGGCGCGCACGGCGTCGCGGTAGGCCTCGAAGCGGGCGACGGTGCGGGGCGGGTTGCGGACCTTGAGGATGCGGTCGATGTGGCAGATGGGGCGGTCCCGCTTCTGCCAGCTCGACTTGAAGATGATCTCCACGATGTTCCGCCCGGAGTCCTCCGGCCCCAGCTCCGACACTGCCCACCATTGAACGCCACGGATGCAAAACCTCAATAATTATTTACTCGTAGAAGAAAGTACAACCTAACTAACTGCCCAGCCAGTGATGCGATTAGCAGTAAATTAATTAACAAATTGTGATCACATGCAGTGCATGATCTCAGAGGGCGCGCAGGTCACACCGACAGCGCCATGAAAGCCCGACTGAGATCTCGGAAAGCACCATGCATCATCGGCAACTAAATTAATCAAGCCAAGCCACCGTATCCATCTGTATCTGTGTTGATTAAGGCGGCAGTGTGGGGGGTTGTCCCTGCCTGTGATGCACGGCGCTTTTCAATCAGTACCCCAACCTAAACAGGTGAAAAGTATGTACGTACACCAGTACACCTACCAGTAGTACATGGACATTAAGACCTTAAGGGAGAAGGTACACTGCTGGTACATGTAACGTTCAGCTGCATGCATGCCGCAACAGTAGTGTCAGCAGCAGGCATTAACCATGTTCATGAGACAAGTATGCAATGCAAGATGATGGTCCCATGTATTGCATGAGTGTGTTTTCATGTCTCACTTTCAACATGTACATGCAAAACTTCATCTTTTCTTGTCCTTCATTTTGTGTTCTGTCTCTCAAATAAGTGTACATGCATGTATGCATGCAGATTGCAGACCCAATTAACGTGCTACCAACCGCTATAAATTGAAGGCCCTATAGCATGAATGCACGATGCATGCAGTGGTACACAGCCAGCATATGGGATGGGATTGGGACCTCATCTTGCAGGAGCCTGTAACAGTGGGATTAGCTCCATAATCAATCGACTAGTCGGTGGTGTAACTAGTTTTAATACTGGTCAGTCATGTGGAGTATCCTACTCACTGCGTGCATGCCAACACACTCTCACTGTCTACCTAAAGATACCACCATATCATCTGATAAATTAGTAAGTAAGCAATTGATCTAGCTAGCATGCCATGCCATGCCATGCCATGCTCTTTACCAAGTGCAAGCAACTGATATGATACAGATACAGAAGGATACCCACAATTAGTTATTGTTATCATCTGAGTATATTTAATCAGAGAGTGGCAGTGGATTTGTGCACAAGCTAGCTAAGACAATAGCTTTCTTGCAACCCACAAAAGACAAAGGGAAAGAGGGTGAAAAGGGGGAGATGGTTAGCTTTGATGAGCAGGCAACATCTTCCTAACCCCCTTCTTCTTGTCTCCTCTCCCTATCTATCTCTCACACACATGTACACATGGCAAACCACAAAGGGTGTGTCAAGAAATTACTAAACTAATCCAACCACTAAAGCACTAGATCACTACTATGTATAATATTTTTATAACTTTGTATATATGTATGGCTCCAATGGGTGCCACTGCCATGCATCCCTCTCCATCATTTAATCATGATTAACCCATCATTTTGACCAACTATTAGTTAATTAATTAACTAGTGTATGCCACAGCACAGCACAGATCTCCATCTAGCTAGTATGAGTAGCTTTCCAAGGCCTCCCCCCTCCTCCTCCTCACTAATGGTTCTGGTTAGTAGTTGTACTCCACTATCACACATATGATATGATTTGCACCAGAAAAATCTTCACCACATGCATAATGTTGATCTTCTAGATTTTGCAAAAAATATCAAAAAATCCGACTATTTCACCGCTTTTGACCCCACAGAGAAATGCGGTGAAAATATCAATTCTCACGGTGGCTATGGTTGTGTGCATCGATTGATAGAGACGGGGTTCGGGGTTTCGAGGAATTTACCGGCATGGCGGACGGCTTGGTGCTGCTCCAAGCTGTCGGCCTTGGTGAACACCTCGCCGCACTGCGAGCACGGACACAGCTCCCTCGGCCGAGGGTACCTCCTGAATTTGTTGGCAATTAACACGATGATTAGCACTGATGGCGAAGACTAACCATGGTTAACATCCATGGAGCTTGCTGGTTGATGGCTAATGAGAGGGGTTAGCTAGCTAGGCAGGCGGCAGACCTTGAGACGGGCTCGACGTTGATGGCGCGGCACTCGTAGCAGCCGGAGAGGCCGCGGAGGGAGGACGGGTGCCCGCCGCCGCCCGCCGCCGACGACGAGGAGTGGTGGGCGCGGCGGGAGGAGCGGTTGAGCGGGGCGGTGTCGCGGTGGTCCACGACGACGGAGGCGGCCGAGGAGGCGCCGTCGACGGTGGCCACGTCGCGCATGGAGCA
Organism: Triticum dicoccoides; assembly: GCF_002162155.2. NCBI lineage: Eukaryota > Viridiplantae > Streptophyta > Magnoliopsida > Poales > Poaceae > Triticum > Triticum dicoccoides. Next base: position 299,456 of record NW_021296235.1, on the reverse strand, counting down.
GAGCGACGTCCCCCAGTACCCTCCCGCGCCGGGCCCCCGCGCGAGGGCGGCCGGGTCGTGCACGCGCGCGGCCGCCGTCGCGCTCCGGCAGCTCAGCAGGCTCTTCAGCTGCTCCCACGACGACGCCGGCCGCGCGGGCTTCTGCGCAGCCGCCTTCTTCGAGCCACTGCGGCGTTGACGGTGGTCCTTGGACGCGACGAGCCTGGCCTTGGCGCCGGCGGTGGGCGCGGCGAGGGCGGGGCTCTTCCTGGAAGGCGTCCCGGTGGCGGCAAGATGGCGTCGGCCGGGAGTCCTCGGCGCGGGGGAGAGCGGGGGCGGCAGCGCCGGCGGCTTCTTCTTGCGCTTGCTGTGGTGGTTCTGCGGCTGCTGGCCGCGGCGGCGGTCGGAGGTGTCGGCGGCGGTGGAGGAGGAGGGCAGGAGGAGCGTGGAGAGCGCCATTAATGAAATGGAGGCGAGCTACTGCCAGTATCCGTGTGCTCTCTGTCCGTATGGCGTCTCCGATTTAAAGAAGGCGAGGGAGGGCTGACCTGAGACCTGCTGTGTATATGAAGGCTCTACTCCAGCTACCTCCCCCCTCCCTCTCTCTCTGGGTGTGGGCCCACCTAAAAACCCCAGGAAATGACTTGACTGGAATAGCAACAAATTTGTGGAAATGGGTTTCAAACCCCATTTTCAATAAATAAATGGATATGCTAAAATTCTCGGTCGTCGTCGTCGGAAGAATTGGTAAAACCGATGTCGAAATCAAGCTAGCATCATCGATATGGCATACAAACAAACAAGCACCATGTTCCGATCTTTTCATTTTATGTACCCATTTCTTGGGTGAAATCTCCCAACTATATTGGAAAATGGATTGGTTATCCATAAATGAAAATAAAGAAAGCTTTATTTTGGTTCCGCTTCTTGCTCTAAGCAAAAAGACTTGTCGGAAATCGCCGGTTGGGTTGGTCCGACCAAGAAAGGCATGGGAGTGGAGAGGCAGAAGTGAAAGACTGGCTACGAATAAAGATCCAAAACTGCACACACCCTTTTTAGAGTTATGTATCCAGGATCGGCTGCATGCTCTAGTGTTGAATCGGGTATAGAACCTAGGATGCTTGGTTACAATTCCGAATCCGCTAAACCATCGCTCGGGGAAAAGTATTGTACAGAGCATTAGTACTTATTCTGATCCTTTCCTTATATTTAGATTCTACTAGTTTATTTCAGTCGTAAAGTCAAATTTACAAACTTTAACCAAGTCTATATTGAGAACTATCTATACCTACAACACCAGATTGATACCATATGAAAATATATATTAGCAAAAAAATGGTTGGTATAAATTTGGTCATATTATGGGAAGTTTGATTTCTTTTTAGAAAAAAATTAATACGCAACATATTTTGGGACAGATGGAGTACAATTATTGCACTATATGAAGATATTAAGGTCATATGAATATTTATTATACATGTATGAACATATTACTTAAATCGAACAAAGAGAAAAATAATTGCATACAGCCATAGCGACCATGAAAAAAACATATATTCGATAAAAAGCATTCATTGATTCTTAGCAAAACAATTGGGTATTACGCCTAGGGAAAGTCATGTTGAAAATAGGTACGCACATGATAAATTTCAAAATGGTGATGCTCGGATGTTCTTGAGAAATTTCGAAGGCATTTTTTTCCTAAATAGGATCGAGAAGGTGAGAGATAAATTAAGAGAGAACTCCTCCAAGGAGAAAAAATACAAGCATTGGACCATACAAGCATGAGCTTGACTTGTGCAGAGAAATATTATTTCCTACATCATGGGCAGTTGATGTGGCGACCGTTCGTAAGCACGGCAGACTCATACAAAACCTAGTAAAGACTAAAGTCGTGGATCGTGAATAACGACAAAACCACCACAAACATTATTTGAGTAGATAAATATTAATCGTTACATCATGGGTGGTTGATGTTGCTGTAAGCAGATCCCATTGCACCACACATCCAAATTCATACAAAACCTAGTAAAGGCTCGAGACACGGAGCATGAATATTCATGCACCACAACCATCTCGTATTGTTATGAAATTAAATGACTCTACGAGCAAAGTAATCTACCTCTAGAATTCAAACTTACTATTTCCCCCCTTTAGGAGCTCTAACTATTTTGTACAAGTCAAAATGACAAATACATGAAAAGTAGGCACATGCATGAAAACCTTGGATTCGAAAATGGAGAGGAAAGCATTAAATGGATTTGCTAATATAGAACCGGGTAGGAATTAGTACAAAAGCGTGTTTGACACCGAGTCTGACATTTGAAACCCGTGCAAGATTTCATATCTTTCTAAACTCAGGGAATAACTGAATAAAAAATACAATTCATTGTAGTATATCAACAAATTATTACATCAAAATGATTTCTATTTAGTTTTGCATGAACATATATGTAAAATCGACTAAGATTTAGTTGACTTTTAGGTGTCTAAGATTATATATTTATTTATTACATGACCGATATTTATCATAGTGGATATTTTCTTAGATTTCTATGAACAAATCTATAAAATCATTTTTTGCAAAAAGAATATCTATGAAATTGCTGGAAATTATTTAATTTCCAATCAAACCGAGGCATACAAGCTTTTGTTGATTCTTAGCAAGATATTTGGATATTATGCAAGTGAAAATCGTGTTGGAAGTAAGGACATGTAATAAAGATGTCTGAATGTCTTTGAGAAATTTAGAGGGAGTTTGTTGCCTTAATTGGATCAAGAAGACGAGAGATAAATTAAGAAAGGCGTTTGTTTGACCTGCCCAAGGAGAGAAAGATACATGCATGGAGCCAATGATTGAAATGGGCTTCTAAAATGTAGAAGTGCTTGAATAATACCATGTAAGCGTGAATTCGGTTTGAGTAGAGAAACATTAACTATTACATCACGACTAGGTGATGTGACACACAAGCGTAAGCACGCCGGACTCATACAAAACCGCACAACTACACTCATGCAAAATCTAGTAAACATTGAAGTCGCAGAGCATGAATATTGACAAAATCACCACACACGTCATAGGAGTAGACAAATATAAATTGTTACATCATGGGTGGTTGATGTTGCACCCAAGCGTAAACATGCCGGACTCATACAAAACCGCCACAAATGTCATTTTGAGTAGACAAATATTAGCTGTTAGAACATGGGTGGTTGATGTGGCCGTAAGTACATCCCATCGCACCTTTGTAAGAACGCACGAAACCTAACGTACATGTCGGTTTTATTTTATAAACATAGAGACACATATATGTAAGGAATTAAATGACTTTATGGGGAGAAAGGGATCTTGCTCTAAAATTCAGTCCTAACTATTTCCACTTTTTGGGATCCCTAACTAGTTATGTCGAAACGACGGATGTGAAAAGTAGGTATATGCATGCATGCATGAAAAAGCTTGGATCTGAAAATGGAGAGGAGGGCATTACCAAATGCAACCTGAGGCCAATGGCAGCGTGTGTGGGGTTTGCATTAACTGTGATCGACCCCCTCAACGAGAGGGACCATGCATGCGTGCAGCTTGCTGTGAAAATATCAAGTGCAGGCCCCCAATCTATTCATCAAATTATAGAGTGAAACATCAACTCCAGGCCCCCAATTTAGCCAATAGTTAAGCATTTTTCATCTCATGCTGGCATGTTGCTCAGTCCCATGAGAGGATGAGTTGAGCTAATTCAAGGGGTGTTTGTTTTCAGGGACTTTTTTGTTTAGGGACTAGAAAAAGTCCCTCTTAGAGACTTTTTTACCAAACGGGAGGGACTTTTTAGGGACTAAACTAGGCATTTGGGACTAAATGAAGAAGACTCTCAAGGAGAGTCTTTTTTGGGACTTTTCCAACAATGCCCCTCCATGCATTCATTGGCCCGTCACCCCATGGTGTTGTTTGATTGTTATTTTTCTATATACTAGGGGCAACATGGTCATTTAATAACCTCTAGGAAGGGACTAGAGACTTTTAGTCTCTGGAAACAAACAGGGAGGGACTTTTTAGGGACTAGGGACTTTTTAATTGGGACTAGAAAAAGTCCTAGAACTTATGAACCAAACAGGGCCTCAATTCCCCATCAGAGCATAGATACATCATGGGAGGGCCAGAGTTGCTAAGTAGATATAGACCACTAAACAAACATATAAGCTAATCCCAGTTGCTCACCTGCCTCCATCTCGTCCAGTGGCTTAGCTGCCCTAGGTCCCAGTTCATCCCTCTTTCCTTGTCCCTTTCTCTTAATTAATTAACGTTAACGTCACGCTCTTCTACGTGTCGTACGGCATCACTATTATTTCTTAAGATAATTTTTTGCGGGGAACAGAAATTTTGGTTTCTTGCCAATAACTTGGATTGAGATGCTAGCAGGGGCAGATGGAGGCGGTTTGGTTAATGCAGTCCACGCACACTGACATGGACATATTACACACTATATGTGCAGAGCTGTATTTGCAAAAACTGAAACTGCTAGAAGAGAATTATGCATCGAGATTCGTGCGACACCGAGAATGCAAGTCGACCCTAGCGTGCATGATGATGTGATGATCGAGCTTCAAACTTTAGCTACCTATTGACCTAGTGCAACTACAAGTAGTAACATCAACTTTAGCTAGCTAGTTAAATGGATGTCAAACAGGAGAGGAAATCAAGACATGTATTAATTAGTGCTGACAGTGAGCGTAGGATCGCATGAAACTGAAGCTAGTGTGTGGGCTAGTGAGAGGCACATGAGACCAACCAACCATGCATTATTTTGATTTTCATGGAGAAGTGAAGAGGAATGCATGCATGTTAGGTGTGAGGCATCGGCAGGGCCAAGCTAGCAGCTGCTTTGCAAGGCTCCATCTCCATGCATATATGCCCTCACACAAAACCCCAACCAGCAATGCTGGACCAACTCATGTTTTTTTTCTCACCAAAAGGCATCAAGGGTGTAACATGCATGAGGGTGATCCATCCGATCCATCTAGCTGCTCGATAATCCCAAGTGCAACTGGGATCAGGGCTTGCACTTACTTTACAGAGGAGAACATGAATAAAACCAACAATTGTGGACCATCTGATCCATCAGGTTTGCATTCTCGCATTCATGGCGCGGTGGGCCCGCAAGGAGCAACCCGACGTGGCGAGGGCGAGGGGTGACAACATCCACCTCCTCTTGAAGGAGGTGGCGAAGACGCAATACCACCCCACACTCGTCGACGAGCCCGAGCACCTGGTAATTGAGGCGCAGATGGAGGCCAAGCACACCGCCGAAGCCATCGTGGCTGAGCTTGTCGCCGACCCAGCCGTCATCACCGCGGACGCGCTAGTCCTTTGAGGATGAGCACATGATTACATCGAACCTCCACAAGATGTGCCTCCATGACGCCGCACAAGAGAAATTCTTCGGGGAGGACGCGAACGATGAGGAGATGCTCTATGTTCGTCCAGCCGGCAACGATCACGATGCTGGCGGCTCTGATAAGGGGGTCATCGAACTCTCCTCCAACGAGGACTAGGGGTAGTTTTTAGTTTGTTTTATTCATTTTTCTTTTGGTATGTCTAGTATATGTCACACTAGGGTTGTCCTATGTTTATTTATCCTATGTCTGGTCGACGTGCATGCGCTTTGATGGATTTTACGTTTTGGTAAAGGTGGACAATGTTGCCTGGTGAATAAATGGGGATCGGTTGGCTTCTGGCGACGAACCTCTTATAGTGAAATGTATGCAATGTGACTCTCCTGTTAATATTGACAATAATCAACTGACATCTCCCTTCTTCATTGATCCGGGGGAAAGGGAGGGGTGGTATTTGCATACACATTAATGTGTGATAGAATAATTTACATTAACAAACATGTTAGCATGTGGTTTTGTAAAGCCATGAAAAGATATACCATCGGCAGAGATCATGGATGGTGGTGATCGGTGAGAAAATGGTGCTCAATTCATGTGTAAAAATAGATAGATAGATAGATAGACCCAAATTGGTGCAAGTTGTGGGTATACTTTGTTTTAGCAGGGAATATTTCCGCACATATTTTTTTGGGGATTATTTTGGTACACCTTAATACATAATAAATTAGGTTATGTTAGCACACGGGATTGATAATAAAGCCATGAAAAGATAGACTATTGGCAAGATCACGGGTGACGGCAGTCATCGAGGAAATGATGCTCAGTTCATGCATATCCCAAATAGATCCAAATTGTTGCTTGTTGTGGGTACGGTGTGAGAGTATCTAGTAGTACAATAGAATGGATGGAACCATTTATTAAGCAATTTTCCATCTCATGTTGGCATGTTGCTCAGTCCCTGAGAGGAGGAGTTGAGCTGAGTCGTTTGCGTAGTAGAGGACACATCATGAGGGCCGGAGTTACTAAGTAGATAGACTACTAAACAACATATAAGCTAATCTCGATTGTTTACCTGCCCCCATCCAGTAGCTTAACGTCCCTAGGTCCCAGTTCATCCCCTGGTTCATTGTCCCTTTCTCTTCATTAATTAATGTTAATGTCATGCTTGTCGACGTGTCATACCACATTATTATTATTATTATTATTATTATTATTATTATTATTATTATTATTATTATTATTATTATTATTATTATTATTATTATTATTATTATTGACGATAATCTCTTAGTGGAACATAAATTTTGTTTTCTTGCAAATAAGTTGGATCGGGATTGTTTTATAGGGACACATATCTATTATAGAAGTTCACCGGAAGTACAAAGCACACCAAATATAATACAAATCATATTGAGGCTGCTAGACAGTAGAACGAGCACTACCACTGTCATAACGAGTCACCAATCTGTCATTGTAGCCACTCCCATACCGGAATCGGTCTGACCTTGTCAATGACGAGCAAGAACTCTTTGTGCACATGCCCCTAAGGACTAGCGCCCTGGAGCCATAGCCGTCATGTTGAACCCTTGAATCGATTTGAAGTGTCTGACACTAGATCGCACCGTTTGGCACACCCTAATACCGCCCCGAATACTTGCTCGAAGTTGAAGCACCGCATCTGCATGAAGTCGCCACGTGAGGACTAATAAACCCTAAATTGAGCTACTATTCGAAGCCAAGGCACCAGGATTCCCCTCACGCTTTGAGCCACTGGGAGGCAAAGGGGATGCGAATTCACATGCTATTTGGTGGATCTTGAAGAGGAGAAGTTTGTCCTAACCACCTATATGTAGAATGCTTAGTAACTTGGATTGGCATGCTAGCAGGCACATGGGGGAAGATTGGTGTATGTACCTCGCATACTGATATGGACCGGTGACATAACATACAATATGCATCTGTATTTACCAAATGGCACAACTGATAGATGAGAAGCCACACATATGTGTGCCGAGATACGTGCCGCTGCGATATGAAAAACCACGTCGATCCCAACATGCATGATGTGTTGATCATACTTCTATCTTTAGTCACCAGTTTACCTACATCTACAACAAGGTTGTTAGAATCGCGATTTTGAATCGAAATCGGAGCTCCGATGGTAGGATCGCAAATCGTAGAATCTTCACTATCAGGATTGTAAAAACATAGATTCTATATATGAACTAAGATCATAGAATCAGAGTGGTTTGTTTGGATCGTAAAGGCGTAGAATCGTAAAGTCGTAGTAACCTCACCTCTAGCTAGCTAGTCAATGGATGTCAAAAATGAGAGGAAACAAGACATGTACTAGTGCTGAAAGTGTGAGTGTGACCTTGCTAGCTACGGTAGCATGGAACTGAAGCTAGTGGTAGTGAGATCCATATGAGACTTGGGTTAGTTTTCTGACCAACCAACCATATGAAGCACACATGATTGATAATGAAGCCATGAAAAGATAGACCATCGACAAGATCACGGGTGGTGGCGATCGTCGAGGAAATGATGCTTAATTCATGCATATACCAAATAGATCCAAATTGTTGCTTCTTGTGGGTACAGGTTGAGAGTATCTAGTAGTACAATAGAATGGATGGAGCCAATTAACTATTAAGCAATTTTCCATCTCATGTTGGCATGTTGCTCAGTCTCCTGAGCGGAGGAGTTGAGCTGAGTCAATTGCCCAGTAGAGGACACAGGCCAGAGTTGCTAAGTTGATATAGACCACTAAACAAACATATAAGCTAATCCCGATTGTTTACCTACCTCCATCCAATAGCTTAACATCCCTTGGTCCCAGTTCATCCTCTTCATTAATTAATGTTAATGTCACGCTCACCAACGTGTATTATTATTATTATTTATGATAGTCTCTGAGTGGAGCATAAATTTTGGTTTCTTGGAAATAACTTTGGTTGGGATTTTTTTTTCTAAAGCTAAAAATCTATTATAAAATTCCACCAGAAGTGAGGCCACACAAATGTGCGTCAAGATAAGTGCGCTACGAGAAATCAGGTCGATCCCTACATGCATGATGTGATGATGATGTGTTGATGAAACTTCAATCTTTAGCAACCAATTGACCTACAGCTACAAGTAGTAACCTCGCCTCTAGCTAGCTAGTCAATGGATGACAAAAAGGAGAAGCCACACAAGTGTGAGTTTGACCTTGCTAGCCAGGGTAGCATGAAACTGAAGCTAGTGGCGGTGAGAGCCACATGATACTTGGGTTAGTTTTCTGACCACATGGCACCATGTGTGCATTTTTTTTCATGGAAAAGTGAAGAGAAATGTATGTATGTTAGGTGTGAGGCATCTGCATGGCCAAGCTAGAAGCTGGCATGCATGGCTCCATCTCCATGCATGTATATGCCCTCACAACAGAACCCCAACCAACAATGCTGGACCATCTGATATTTCTCTCAAAAGAGGTCAAAAGTGAAACATGCATGAGGATGATCCATATAGCTGCTTGATAACACCAAGTGAAACTGGATTCAAGGCATGTACTTGCTCTACAGAGGAGAACATGAACAAAACCAACAATGATGGACCATCCGATCCATCTGGTTTACCATGCTCGCATTCATGGCACGGCGGCCCTCATGGAGCAAGCTGGCACGAACGGGGGGTGACGGCATCCACCTCTTCTCGATGGAGGCAGCGGAGACGCAATACCACCCCGCGCTCACCGAGAAGTCCGAGGCGCACCTCGAGGCCAAGCGCACCCACGTAGCCACAAGATGTGCCACCATTTTTGATAAAGGGCACTTTCATTTACTTAGAATGTAGTATCAAGTGGATACAAAGCATAATGAGTGATGCCCGGCCTCTGCATAGTTAAGATGCACACAGCCTTAAAGAACATTCTAACAAGAATATTTAAAAAAACGACAAGTTGGCAACAGTAAAGCCATATGAGTTAGAAACTATTCCAATGTCGACGGAGGAGGTGGACCGATCCAGAATAAAATTGGGGGAGAACTTCACTTTCCCGGCCTCTGCACCAACTAGGGATGCATATGGCCTTTTAAGTATGAGTACTAGGATTTTCAATCTCTGTTACGCACCGAGCCTAGTCCTCAATAAATGCGTAAGTACCAGGATAGCCTTGTCCTCAAGAATAAATAGGAACCTAAAGCATCAAAAAGATGCGCCTCCATGACGCCGAGCGGGAGAAATTCTTCGCGGAGGACACGAATGATGAGAAGATGCCCTTGGTTTGTCCAACCACCAACACCCACGAGGCTGGCCGCTCTGGCAAGGGGGTCATTGAGCTCTCCTCAGACGAGGAGTAGGGCTGTAGGGGTAATTTTCAGTTTATTTTATGCATTTTTCTTTTGGCATGTCTAGTAAATTTCACATTTGGTTTTCTTATGTATAATCTACATGCACGTGTTGGTATGGATTTGAGGTTTTCTAAAAGGTATGGACAAATGGTGGTCGGCCAGCTCT
>NW_021296235.1:259328-289060 GCF_002162155.2 Triticum dicoccoides | reverse complement strand
GGGGGATTTGCATGATAAAATAATTTACATGAAAAATATGTTAACATGTTGGTTTGATAAAGCCATGAAAAGATAGATCATCAACGGAGATCATGGGTGGTGGCTATCGGTGAGAAAATGGTCCTCAGTTCATGTGTCCCGAATTGACCAGAGTGTTTCCCCAAGATAGATAGATCCAAATTGTTGCAAGTTGTGGGTACACCTTTTGTTAGCAGGGAATATTTCCGTACATCTTTCTTGGCGGGGTCTATTTCCGTACACCTTAATACATAATAAATCAGGTTGTACGAACAATTACATTAGCACACGGGATTGATAATAAAGCCATGAAAAGATAGACCATCGGCAAGATCACGGGTGGCGGCGATCGTCGCGGAAATGACACTCAGTTCATGCATATCCCAAGTGGATCCAAATTGTTGCTTGTTGTGGGTACGGCGTGAGATTATCTAGTACGTAGTACAATAGAATGGATGGAACCAATTATTAAGCAATTTTCCATCCCATGTTGGCATGTTGCTCAGTCCCCAGAGAGGATGATGCATGATGAGCTAGGGCCAGAGTTGCTAAGTAGATGTAGACCAGTTAAACAAACATACATGCTGATCCCAGTTGCTCACCTGCCCCACTAGCTTAACTGCCCTAGCTAGGCCCCAGTTCATCCTTGGTTCCTTGTCCCTCTCTCTTAATCAATTAATGTTAACGTCATGCTCATCGACGTGTCGTACGACATTGCTATTATTATTGAAGATAATTTCTGCGGGGAACATGATTTTTGGTTTCTTGCCAATAACTTGGATTGGGATGGTACGTAGCGGGGCACATGGAGGCAGATTGGTGTTGTACCATACCCACTCACACTGACATGGACATAACATATACACATGAGCCTCTGTATTTGGCACAACTGATGGAAGAGAATCCAGATGAATGCGTGTTGAGATTCGTTCGGTATGAAGGAGAACCCACGCCGATCCCCCGAATGCACCATGATGTGTTGATCAAACCTGAATCTCCAACCAAAACAAACATATATAGGTACCAATTGACATACATCTCCGAGTCGTATGGTGTTATTTATTTAATTATTTAAGATTAATTGTGTGGGGAGAGGAATTCCGGTTTGTTGCCAAATAGCTTGGATTGAGATGCTAGCAGCAGTAGCAGGGCACATGGAGGCAGGTTTAGCAACTGACATATTCATCTACAAGTAGTAACCTCACCTTTCTTTAGCTGGCTGGCTATATCGTCAAATGGATGTGAAAAAAGCTGGAGAGGAAAAACAAAACATGTACTAGTGCTGAAAGTGTGTCACCTTTCTAGGATGGATAGCATGAAACTGAAGCTAGTGAGTGAGAGAGGCACATGAGAGAGACCTGACCAACCAACCATGCATGGACATGCATATGGCAGCATGTGTGTGTGTGTGCGCGCGCATGCATTATTCAGAGCAGTGAAGAGGAATACTAGTACATATGCATGCATGTTACTCCTAGGTGCGAGGCATCTGCAGGGCCAAGCTAGCAGCTGCCCTGCAAGGCTCCATGAGTCCATGTCCATGCATACGCCCTCACAACAAAACCCCAACCAGCAGTGCTGCATGGACCATGCAATGCATGTTCTCTCTCTCACACACACACAAAAAGATCAAGGCCACAGCAGAGGAGGAAGAAAGTGAAACATGGGGCTCATCAGCTTATCCATAACCCCAAGTGCAACTGGGTTCAGGACCTGCACTTACTTTGCAGTCCAGAGGGAGAAGATGAACAAAAAGGCCAATAATTGGGAGACCTATTGGTTTCAACAATGGATGGGTGCTGATGCATGCATGCATGTTATGTGTGCCTGATGATGATCAGTGTTCCTGACATGCCTGCGTTGCACGCACTCACTTGCCCTGCGGCAGCAGCCTGCAAATAAGTGGAGGCAATAACTTCATACTGAGATGTATGCATGTAGGTGTGATCTGATCTCTCGAGACTGTTTACATGTCAATGCATGCAGCCATGTTCACCATGATGGACCACAGCTCCTCCAGAGACAGGTCAAGCCAACTGCCTCCTCAGTCCTCCCAGGGGCTCCATCAGCAACAAGCCATTTATTTGCACTTTGATCTGATCAATCACCCTCCCTTTTTACCTGCTATGTCAAAAAGTGAGAGAAAAACACTTCACCACCACCCACCGACCGCCGCCGAGGAGGAATCTCGCAAGACTCCAACAGGGGTGATACAAACGTGCCCCAACAAAGGGAGGGCCGGCCATCTTCTTCTAGTTGCCAGCTTGTTGCCATGGCTCAAGCCAGTTAACCACCACTCTCATCAACATGGAAGTACAGACAGACAGAGTTGCTCTTACAACGTACCATCAGTTCAATACAATTGACACCGCAACGTCCAAGTCCCTGTTTGTTCATGGGGTTGGCCAAGATGCCGCCGCTATCAATCCGCATCTGGTCAAACCAGCGGCACATTACATCCATGGTGTCTTCTCAGGGTCAAATCTGCTGACAAGGCCGGCATTCCCCTCCTTTCTCAGGTATCATCTGACGGCAAAGGAAGATCACGCCTCCTCGTCGCTGTCGTTTCCGAAGACGGAAGGGACCTTGGTGCCAATCTTTGGCTTCTTGCTCATGCTGCCAACAGGTGCCTGTCCATTGTTACAAGGAATGCTCAGTCATAATGATCTCACTGACTTAGCTTCTAAAGCATGATACATGTACAGTGAGTTTGACAGAAGACAAGCAGGAGACATATGTGGAGTTAGCAAACAGGAGCTAAAAGTAAGTTCATTTGTGGTCTGCACAAAGAAGACAGGGATAAGAGGCTAAAATATGACTATTTGAGAAACAGATCTCTTTTCTTTGCACAGCACAGAATTGCATATTCTTGCATGTAATTTCAAAAGCGCAACATTATTTGCAACATGTACATGTGGTAATCTTTTGGGATTCTTTGCACTGAAAAAAAAAATGCTGTTTCTGAAGCAGGAGCAGAACATGCTCATGCTCAGTTTAGAGTTACTAGAATGCAAGCACAATACCCTTTACTTCCATTAAGAGTCATATCAGCTGAACAAAATGTGGTGTTGATGTAAGAATTAAGATACCTTGGAAGGGGTCATTTTGGAGAAGCCAAACTTCAATGTTCGACGCTGATCCTGATTGCCCGGGGTCGGCAAGTTCTTTGACGTAGCTTGCTCTCCTGAGATATCTGGTTGTTCTTGCTTCTCTTTCTGCTGCTTCCTATGAGCATCTGCCCTGCGAGTTCCATTAAGGAAATTACAATTTTAACATAATTCAGTGCATTCCTCAGGAAAAACAAGCATTCATCGTGTTTTATTAATTGAGGACAAAGTACAGAATGCATACAGTTGGGCAAATTTTGCCAGCTCCTTCTCTTCTCGCTGCTGCTCACGTTTCTGCCTATCATCACGGTTGCCACTGCCGCCGCTTTGCATTTCTTTCATTTCCTTAAACCTCTGCAGAACCAGAACCATATAAAGTCTCGTGTTAGGAGGAAAAGGATACATAAGGTATCAACAGCAACAAAGATGCACATATGGCATAGGGTAGCAAAAAGTATCAGAAAATAAAAATCAGCGAGAGAGAAATTCAATAGAGCAAATGCATTACCTTCCTATGATTATGGTCATATGAGCTTAGATGACTCTCAAACTCATATGCCAGCTTGTATTGCTTATTACAGAGGCTGCAAAAGAACGTCTTCTGTATCTCCTTAACCTCACTGCGGATTTTCTGCTCACGTTCTGCTGTGACCTGGATTGTCATGATTCGCACCAAGCAGGGAAAAGAAGCCACCAAATAAAAAGTGCACAGGATGCTCAAAAATTCATGAGGGTTGATGCTACAACTCCATATCCAAATGGCACACCAGCATAGGTGCTATGCAGCGTCGACAATCAGATACCGGTTCTCACAGCTGAAGCATCAACCCGGAAGAATCTCAAACGAAAATACAGAAATTAGCACTCAGTGTGTGATTGCGCACCTCACGCTTCTTAATATGCTCTTCGGTCTCCTCAAGTTCAACATTTAATCTCTTTCTTTGTACATTGTCCTCAGCTGTGAAGAAGTCATCCTCCTCTTGCTTTCCCACTCCTAATTTTGCATCCCTGATACCAGCTTTTATTGGCTCCAGTATACCTGTATTGGAATAACGTAATGTGTTGTTGAGGTGCAGGAACTAGATGGCAATGCTAAATTGTAAAACGCCTTCGGAAGAACAAAATATCATCTCAGATGAAACTGTAGCATAAGTTTAGAACAAAAGATGATGCAGAAATAAAAGAAAATATTCAGATCTTCAGTAATATGAAGCACTAGATATACTATGGTTACCAAAGTTGGCGAGAAAACTACTGCAGATTAATATTCTTCAGGTTCTTTTAGAGTATAATAAAGCTATAGCGTGTGCTGTGAGCCTGTGATGGTGGTAGCATACTTATGTCCTTCAGAGCATTAAAAGAGACAGAGACTAAACTCTAATTGGAACTTGCTTTACGTTAAGGTTGTTATCATTTGTCAACAGCACTCGAATTCAGTCCAGGCAGCTCTCAAACAGTGCAACTGACTTGTACTAGTACTCCAATTCAAAGTCCAAGTGCACTCATTTGATACACCAGAACTTTATAGAAACACATACAAATGTACCAAACAACATTAACAACGATAAGTCCCAAGTTCCAATGGCATGGCCAGAGGCTCTGCACTTTCAGATCTATCAATATGGACTTTTTGTTCATTGCAGTATCCTCATCTTTGTTTCCTTTAGTTCCTCTCTCATTCTTCTGTCCGGTTCCAGGTTTGGTGATTGATTTGTTCTGAAGGCTTAGGAGGCAGAGAGCCTACATTGATGGGGTTTCACAGGGGTCAGCAAAGAGTTGGTGCACTTTCCATGGGGATCGATGACGACAAGGGATGCCACGCTCTCTGGGATGACATAAGCGCTTGCCACCAGCCGCAAACTCGCTTTCGTGCATGATTTGTTTTAAGCATCGTTGAGACTCAACGGGTCCAGAAGACTGCACACGGATGGCCCCTGCAACCTAGACCACTGGACCAACATGATGACACTAACCAATGGTTGATACTCCCTCCGTAAAGAAATATAAGAGCATTTAGATCACTACTTAACAATATAACCTAATCGTTTAGGTATGGTTGATCTAAACGCTCTTATATTTCTTTACAGAGGGAGTACTACACTTCGATCCTAGGATTGAAAATGTCAAATTGGCAAACTATATAGTAGTGTATGCATGGCAGCAATTGTGGACTACTATTGCATTGATGAATGATACCACCTTTCTCCAAACACAAAACTCTCGACACTTGCCCAAAAGCTTCCCTAGACAAGCTTAAAATTTAGCAAAACCACAGCTATGTGAACTAACATGGTGTCAGACAGCTAACAAAACCAGCACAATCGACATTATGCCGTAGGTCATGCAGCTGGGCTGCTGGGGTGTCAACAGCAGCCTCTGCTATGCCTTCGGCTACTGATTCTACTAATTATTGGCTCTAGCTGCATCGGGACAACGAAATGTATTGTTGAGGTGCAGGAACTAGAAGGCAATGCTAAATTGCGAGCCTTCTTCTTTGGTCAATGATGGTATGTCGTGGAAAAGAACAAAATAGCATCTCAGATGAAAAACTACAGCAGTGAGTTTAGAACAAAAGATGATGCAGGAACGAAAGAGAACGTTCAATTTTCGGTCATATGAGGTACTCCCTCCGATCGAAAATAAGTGTCACAGTTTTGAACTAAGGTTAGTTCAACCTTAGTTCAAAACTGCAACACTTATTATGGATCAGAGGGAGTACCAGATATGCTCCTGTTACCTGAGTCAAGGAGCAAGCTACTGCAGATTAATCCTCTCTGGATCTTCTAGAGTAGAACAAGGCATCAAATCTACAGTGTCTGCTGGGATGGTGGTAGCAGACTTCTATCCTTTATTGCATTATTAAAGGAGTCAGAGGCTAAATTCTAACCGAAACTTGTTGATTTACGCTAAGCTTGTTTTCATTTGTTAACAGCAGTCAAACAAGGCCACACAGCTCTTGAACAGGGCAACTGACTTCTATGGCAACAAGTGTGGACTACTGTGCTGATGAATGACAACCCCCCTATCTCCAAGCCCAAAACTCTCTGACACTTAGCTCGCCTAAACATGTCACTAGTCAGGCTTAAAATCCATGGAAACCACAACCAAGGAAATTAACATGGTGGCCGTCAGCAAACAAAAACCAGATCAATCGACATTACGCTGTCTGTCCTGCGGCTGCGGCATCAATAACAACCTCTGATATACGTCTTGGGTTGCTGATTCTACCAATTATTTCATCTTCAACTAATTACTAACCCATGAGCTTGAATACAACGACGATGGTGTCTGAAAGAAGGATGGTGATGGTTGACCAACACAAAACTACAGCAGGTTCAAATTCAATGACTGAAGCTGAATTCTAACAAAAACTTGTTGCTTTCACCTAAGTTTATTTTCATTTGTTAACAAGAGTCAGACTAGGCCACACAGCTCTCAAACAGGACAACCGGCTTCTATAGCAGCAAATGTGGACCGTTGCATTGACGAATGATAAACCCCCTTTCTCCAAACCAAAAACTCTCGACGCTTAGCTCACCTAAATGTGTTGTGTCCCTAGACAAGCTTAAAATCCAGCAAGACCCCAACCAAGACAAGCTTAAAATTAACATGGTGGTCAGTCAGTCAGCCAGCTAATAAAACCAGCACAATGGACATCACGCGACCCGTCCTGCAGCCGCGGCGTCGGCAGCGGCCTCTGCTACGTCCCCGGCTACTACTGATCGTCCTAATTGTGTCAATTGCAACTAATTACTAACCGATGAGGCAGAGTCTGAAACAGCCAGGGATGATGGCTGACAACAGTTGTGTCAATTGCAACTAATTACTAACCGATGAGGCAGAATCTAGAAGCAGGTGAGAGCAGAAAGAAAGAAAGAAAGAAAGAAAGAAGGACCTTGCTCGTTCTTGCCGAGGCCCTTGCCGGACTTCCATCCCATCTTCTGCAGCAGCCTGAAGCCGACGTTGGAGGAGGCGAGCCGGGTGTCGACCGAGGCCTGCTCCAGCCCCTCCGTGTCCAGGTTCTCCACCGGCCGGTGCCCCCTCGGCAGCCGGAACTCCACCTCCTCGTCCAGCCGGTCGTACCCTCCCCCGTACTCCTCATCCCCCGCCTCCTTCTTCCCAGAGGGCGGCGGGTTCTTGCTGCCGCCGCCGCTGCCGATGCCGCCGTGGCCGGGCCTCTCCTGCGCAGCACGAGTCAGATCTGCAGCGCGAGTCGGTCAGAGGAAAGCAAAGCACTCACCATGGCTCGCTAGGGTTTTCGCCGGAGCCGGCGCCGGCGACGAGGGTGTGGGGGGATTGGGGTTTGACGATGGGCTCTCTCCTCTACCCTCACCCTCTACGTAGAACTAAACAAGTCCTGATGGGCCGTGCTGGGCTCAGCCCAGTCTCGTCTTGGAATTGGGTCCGGTTTGGGTTGTGAACGACCCGGCCCGCGTGTAAAACGGTTAAACCCTCGGCTGGCTCCGTCTCCCCATCCCGGACTCGGCGACTCCAATGGCGCAGCCGCCGCCGCCGCAGACGACGCCGGTGACGGCGGTGATACCGCGGGAGGCGTGGGAGGGCTGCAGCGTGCTCCTCGACATCAACGACGGCGACCGCCTCGCCTTCTTCCGCCTCACCCCCGGCGCGTCCGTACCCCCTTCCCTTACCCTCTTTATTAGCTCCCTGCTCCGAAACCCTAGCTAGCTGCCCACGCTGACGTGTTTGGTGTGGTTGGCGCAGGACGGTGAAGATAGGGGACAGGAGCTGCTCGCTGCAGCCGCTGCTCGGCCGCCCCTTCGGCTCCCTCTTCCGCGTCGGCCCCGACGGCCTCCTCCCCTGCTCCGCCGCCGCCGCCGCCGCGCCGTCCCAAGGCAAGGATGGCAATGTTGTCCCTTCCAGCTCATTCATGTACTCATTCAAACATGCTCTGCTATTTTGCCTTAGTAATAACAATGGCTGGAATGGTACAGATGATAGGCCACGGGACGGTGGCCGGCCGCAGGACGAGACGAGGGACAATAGGTCCCTGGTCGACAACAACACCGCGCAGACGCTGTCCAGCGAGGACATCGAGGCGATGAAGCGGTGAGGATTCCATCCAACCGTTTTCCACGTGTCCTGGTTGAGCAGGATGCTTATTTGTCTGCTCTATGTGTTAATGAGATTTTGACATCACGTGCGACTTTAATAGGGAGGGTGCGAGCGGTGATGCGATCGTGGAGGCCTTGATAGCGAACAGCTCCACATTTGGAAATAAGACGGTGTTCTCACAGGTTGGTATCAGTTACTTGTTGTCTGGTTTGGTACCTTCATGTTTTCTTTGGAGGATGATGAGGGCTGATTTGGGTTGATTGTTTTGGCTGCAGGAGAAATACAAGCTGAAGAAACAAAAGAAATATGCGCCTAAAGTGCTCTTGCGACGCCCCTCTACCCGAAGGTATCTCATGCCGCCCCTTTTGCAGCAGCTTAACTATCACATACCTTTTGAAAGCGAATACTGTCAAACCTGTTGTGCTGTATGAGTCATGAGTGTGACAATCACGTATGTGACCATATGTAGTGTTTATATGACTATACAAAAGATACGTCTTCTGATGAGCCCTTTCTAGTGGATGTCTGGTCCAAAGTAGTGAACCAATATCTCTGAACTCTGAAGTACCTTCTTAACTGAAGTTTGAAGATTCTTGTACTGTTGTATGAATGAAGTAGGAGAAGTAGGAAAAAAATTCATTGATTAATTTATAATTTCGTACAACAATTGATGAAAGCACATCTAGCATATAGACTGTTGCTCTCTATTTCCACATCACCGCCATCTCTCTATGGCAGTAATCCAGTCTGTTGTGCTTAATTTTACATAGCCCAGCCAACCTTAGGTCACACCAACTTCTACCGGGTAGTGGGCTACAATGTACAATTTGAAGGCATTTGAATACACGCTTCCTCTGTGTTTTTCATCAAGAGATGCAAGAGACATAATGATTTTATATGCTATCATCATTCATCAATACAGCCGAATGTGTGCTTCTTAATCTGAATATGACATGGAACATGGTGTATCAATTGATAAAGTGCGTAGAGAGGGAAAATAAGAAGAAGACTAAAATGAAATGTTTCTGAACTTGTTGCCTGTGGAATTTGAGTCGCACAGCTGCTCTTTTGAATATTTTTGTATCCTCTGTTTCATTAAAAGTGCTGGTATAGGGTATTCAGAACAAGAAATAACTTGTGGCTGCATAAAAGCCGCAATGCAAATTAATTTGTTAAGTTGGTATATGGATATGTTGTTGGTTGGGATGGGGATGGGAGGGTTTTAATTTTCTCTTAATAGAGCATGTAAGTTTTCCAGCTTTTGACTTGAAAGGTTACCGGGTGAACTGGATTTAACTCTGTTATTTGGAAAGTTGCCATAATTTGAATAATTTTGTTATAACTTATATTTGCAAGTGTTTGACACTTGAACAAATTATTGCCTTCTAAATTATGCTCATTGGATTTAGAAGTGGAAGGTGTGCAAAATTATCTAATATTTTTGCTCCCGTTTATGCTACAGCATTTGTGAGACATATTTCAAGAAGTATCCAGCTCGAATAGGGTAATTAATTCCCTTTCATTACTTTGTGGAGCCAATCTATTCTTTTCCTTTTCATCATCATAGTCAATTTCTTGATCTTGTTTCCTAGAAACAACGGAAGTGTATAGCTATAGCACTTAGTTACATAACACTGTCTTTTCTGTGTTCCTCAGGTTTATGCGAGTTGATACGCTCTCCCTCTTGTTGTCAATGGCAAATGTTGGTGCATATTCAGATGTGCTTGCCGTTGATATGGTTGGGGGTTTAGTTGTTGGAGCTGTAGCTGAACGCTTAGGAGGTAAATTATGCTTGTGCATCGCCATTTTAATGCATATGTTAGTTTACAATCAATATTGATTGCCTCTGTTATTTCTATTATAGGTACAGGATATGTTTGTAGCACATATCTTGGATCAGCGCCCAGCTCTATAGACATAATAAGAATGTATAATTTGGACAGCGAGATGACCAGCAGGTAAATCCAATTTTTGAGCACTATATGGCTTCTCATTTAAGGAGATAGTCAGTTAGAGAACCTTTGGAAAGCAAGCAGGAGTATAAATTCATACATTAATCTGAAACATACTCCCTCCATAAACTAATATAAGAGCATTTAGATCACTACATTAGTTATCTAAACGCTTTTATATTAGTTTACAGAGGGAGTACTTTTTACCCTTAAAGTGGCTATAAGACCATACTAAGAATGTTGGTAGATGCATTATTTACAGTTTCAGATAATATGCAGTATGTACATGTACCTACGGATGAGCACCTTAATCAATTCTTATCATTATGTGTTATATCTTGAATCGTCATCTATTACTTTTATCAGTATGTACATGTAACTGTATGAAGCTCCATTCAGGATTTTCCAGGCACCACTTAGCGACCTGTGCTCCTTGAAAAGTTCTGGCAATGCTCCTGGTAGCGTTCAAGGTGATGCGGTCGAACCTAGTGGAGTACCAGACGAGAGTCTTCAGTCATCCCTGGAAAAACCATCTGATACAGAAGTATCAGATGGGAATGCGCAGTCAACGACAGCGCAGCCAATTGTTATAGGGGCCCCTGAGCCTGCAACGGATGAGCACCTTAATCAAGGTGACATCCCAATTGATATAGAGGCCCCTGAGCCTGCGGATGAGCACCTTAATCAAGGTGGCATTTCTATGCCGGGTAAGCAGTGATCAATCTATTACGAAGAACTTTCCATGAGAGTGTGATGTTCGATCTACTGATGCTATCTTGATCTGTAGATTGCAAAGGAAGTAATGGCAATTCAATAGCTCCCAAAGCACCGAGAGCAGGAAAAGCACCCTCACCGGAGAGGATGAAATATTGGGGAGAACATGGCTTTAGCAGGTAACGTGAAATATACTCCATCAGTAGAAAACAACTGCCGTATGCGTCTAAATATTTTCATTAATATACTGGTCTTGTGTTCATGTAGTTTGATTGTTGCTGCTCCGGGACATGAGGTGGAGAGTGTGGTTGCTGATTTGCTTCCACTCTTGTCTTATTCAGCCCCATTTGCCATTTATCACCAGTATCTTCAGGTAAATCATTGTTCTTTACAATTGATACAGATGCCAAAATGTTTGTCTTGCGGCATTTCTGCAGATCACTTTCCTTTATAGATTGAATTTTCTTTAAAAATAAGTCCTGTCGCTTCCCTGAAAAATTAGCTTATATGTGTTAAATTGACCTTTTCTTTGTTTTATCCTGATTTCTGTTTGCTCATTTTGTGAAGTGTGGTTTTGCTGTTACTTATCTTTTGTTTTCTGGTGTCTACATGCAGCCTCTTGCGACTTGCATGCATAGTTTGCAAGTATCAAAAATGGCTATTGGGTTACAGATTACTGAACCCTGGCTTCGAGAGTATCAGGTCAGTACGCTAGGCATTTTCTTCTTGTTTTTATAAGCCTGATTAATAATACCTCTTGCCAGTAAGGAATGTAGAGTAATAAAATGTTTGAAGGTCCATATATGGATACCTGTCTGAAGCCTAAATTACCAAAGTGTGGCTGTTTATAAACCAATTTTGTTGCCACCCTACTTGAGTACTTATAACTGCTGGGTTGTGTGGTGTGTGATGAGTAACAAAATTGGTTTACAAATGCAACAAAATTGGTCTGTGACTTGCAAATGCTACTTATAAATTCAATTAAGGGTCTGTGACTAGTGTCGCTAATTATGCAGGTAAAAACCAGAAACTGTGCTGATTTCCTTGTTTTTTTCAATCTCCCTTACTTCTGGATGCAGGTCCTTCCATCGCGCAGCCACCCACACATGCAGATGAACGCGTTTGGTGGGTATATCTTGAGTGGCATCCGGGTACACAAGCCAGACCCGTCGGGAGCACGAGTGCAAGAGAAGTCATCTGGCGCAACGGAGAGCATGCTTGTCTCGTTGTAACTTCTTTTGTCTACGGTTTGCGTTGCGGCCTAGCTAGGTCTGAGGAGTATACTTATAAACAAGTATGTCTTGCATCCTTCCCCTGTGGGAAGGACATGTAACATATGTCTGCCGGCATTCGCCTGTGTTGTAACTGTGGTCGATTCACATCCCAGTTTTGATTAATTCACTCTCGTACCAGTGGAACATTGATATTGCCATGGACACGGTTTTACACACCGTCCGTTTACCGCTTTCTCTAAGAATTTACCACCATGAATGATGAACCATACCTAGTGACTTTGCCTAGCCAACATGTGCTTGTTGTCTGAAGAAAATTGACCCGTTTTGCTGTTCATCAGAGTCAACCCTCTTTGAATGAGAAAACGAATTTGGAAAAACAATGTGAAGCACACATTTAGTTACTCTGCAAAAGCATATTTCAATGTTATAAAAGCTTTGGTAGTAAGATTTGGACCTTTTTTTTTTTCCAGTGGACAAGGTTTGGGATTTTGGTACTAGAACTCAAATATCTGAAATTTCAAAAACTATTCAGAATTATTTTGAGATTTCTTATTAAATTTTGAGGGGGAAAATCTGCTATATTTGAATTTGATTTAAAGCGTGTCAAAAGTTTTGATATCAATTTTCTTTTGATACCCACTGAAACTACCGAAAATGAAATGGTGAACTCTTCCTTTTTGTAGCTTTGACAACATTTGGGTTAAGACTTGAAGCCCGTGGAAATTATCCCGCCACTGCGAACTCTTGCCTAGCATAAATCTATGCCACATTGGCTCAAAAACTACATGTGGGTGTGAATATCTGGCGTTATATATTTGAGGGTTATCGCTCTGCTAAGAATCTGGAGGTGAAAAGGATCCTCTCCTGAATTTTGTCGCAAGTACTACATGTTTTTTTCTGCATACTGCTGATGCTAAGCAGAGAACACATTCTGATAATTGATGCTAAGTAGTTGGTGAAGGATTTCATGCTAGTTAGAGCTGACAAACATAGTAACACTTCAGTGTAACTACAAGGAAAGGTGCCCCTTGCTGTGCCGTCACGACCCGAGAAGTAAATATGGATGCTGATAGAATGTTTCATCAGATGATGACAATGATAATTTATACTCCCTCCGTTCCTAAATAATTGTCTTTCTAGAGATTTCAACAAGTGACTACATACGGAGCAAAATGAGTGAATCTACACTCTAAAACATGTCTACATACATCTGTATGTTGTAGTCCATTTGAGATGGCTAGAAAGACAATTATTTGGGAGCGGAGGGAGTATGTAGCATGTCTAAGATGTTTCATCACTTCAAAAGAGAAACTTCATTGTGTTTGTGTACAAAATCACAAATTTAACCGCTGCTACCAAGTCTGGAGCACAAGACCATGCAGTTGACGGCAAAGAAAAGAAGCTCATATATTTGACGAGATCACAAAATGTTGATGCATAAAATGCAGTAAATGGTGCTCCTCTCCTCTCTATCTTGGGCCCTAATTTGGCGATGATCTACAGGATTTCCGGAACACAACTGGAGGTCATGGCTTCAAGCAAGCCAGATGAGATCAGCAGCATTCTTCTGCTGAGAAGAACAAGTAGCAGCAAAGGAGTGACAAGAGTCCCAACTAGTTGAGAAAACTAAATTACTCTCAGATCACACCTAGCAGCTAGGTGAATTCAGAGGATGGCCGCGACAGAAAATATATAGCGAATTAAGGGTACGCGTTCACGCCAGCCAGGACATGGCGGCCGGGATTTACCCCAAGTACAGGAAGTTGAGCTCCAGGGCTATCATGTCGATCTGGCGTTTTGTACCCATTACAACCAGTGAAAGGTAACTTCTTTGTTGAGCTAGTGAAAGGTAGATTTTATACTTCTACTAATGTAAAAGTTGGTGAACAAGGAGACAGTAAAAGTAATTCAAATAGTGGCAGCTCTAGTCTTCAGAGCCGTTGGATGCATGATCAAGGGTGTGGCAGTGTGTCGGAACTCCGTGGAAAGCGGTGGTATGTTGCTGTTAGATTTGATGAAGATAACCGCCGGGTGTCGATTTCTTCAGATAACAACATGGGAAGTGTCGATTTCTTCAGAAGAAGATGCAGTCTGGTTCCTAACAAGGTGTGTAAGTAATTGGCAGTGTTCTGCTGGAGCTGCAGTTCTTGGCGAGAACCGTGAGTAAAAAACCTTCTCAAATAACTCACAGCTGCAAAATTCAACCAGCCATTCGGTCAGCTGATTATTCATAGCGTCCCTCTACACAGAGCAGACATACATAGCCTCCTTCTTACCTTTGCGGTGTCATTTTTTCGTGATGAAAGGCTGTCAGCTGCGCATTGATGAAATGATAATCTCGCTTTGCTTGTTTGCCATTATGGCCTGCGCAGATGAGTTGTTTGTTAGTTAGTACAAAAGACCATCCCTCCGTGTGATTAGAACGAAGCATATCTGAATATTTAGACCTGACCTTGATAGTCTATTTGCACAATGCAGCAGCAGCAGCAGCACGAGGATACCTTCGAAAACATCATATGCAGCAGCAGCTTAAGAATGTGCTTTGGGGGATGCTATTGGCAATGGCTGCAGCAATTCCACAGCGCTTAAGATGGATTTGGCACACTGCATCAGAGAAAGAATAGAATAAGGGGCAAGGTATCAAAGATGTCACAAGGAATAGTTGACAGTTAAAACTTAACACTGCATCCGCCGAACACCACCAATCTCCTGTGGCTATTGCACTGGAAGAAGACTGCCAACCACACCTTCCCCCGAACTCAATCTGTTGCTTCCAAGGAGATTGATCTACAAAATGGAGCAAACATCATAACTGAGATTAGCTACCGACAGTACATGCATGTCTGACTGAAAAAGGTAAAATTATACCAGGGCAAGGTACTTACAGTCCCATAACTAGATAGGCAGGTTTCGCATGTAAATAGTTGGGGGCACCAAGTAAATCCCCGGCATTAATCGACATCCTGATTCACTGTTAATAAAGGTAATTTACATAATAATGTTATACTGAGATGGAACAAACTAGTGTTATTTATAAATAGGCTGCGATTATGCACCTTAGTGCCATAGTGGAATTTTACAATTTCAAAATTGCACATGCCCTGCAATGCATTACCATGAGACTGTTACTACTGCTTATGATCTGAACTGGCTCCACAAGTGCATTTGATATGCTATGCCGGTCACTCTTCTGAAGGTCCTATATGCCATTAAATTTCATTAAACAACAGCAGTTAAGACAGATGCAAGAATACCTGTAGACTGAATTGAAAAACTGCAAACCTATCAGTTGCAAGTATACCTGGATGGCAAAACAGCAAACATGATCAGCAGCAACACACTGACAATTCATTGTTTTCCATAACTATACCAAGATGATTCTTTGATCCCTAAAACTGAACATTTTCCAGGCACACCTTCAGTCTTCATGAGTTTTGGACAAAATGTAAACACAAGTGGCTTGAAAGCCCACCAAACAAACATAAGAACACCTGAACAACAAGCCAACAGAAACTAGAAATGCAAGAACACCTGGTAGTGACAGCAACATAGCAGTATATGAAAAGAAAAAATCACCTTAATATCAGCAGCTTGACCCGAAGTCTCATTTATTCCATACTGATGTCCTACTGCTATTTTGATTGTGACACCCAAAATAGGGAAGTAGACTGCCACGTCTTGATGAATGATAATAACCCAAACTTAAATGCAAGATATGAAGAAGCCTATACGATCGAACGAACACCTTCACAGAGAACCAAAAAAATGGTAATCACATTTTTTGTTGGTAATTACATATAGAAAAAAAATAAGGCTTGCAGAAGGCATTGGCTGCTAATAATGTCGATTTTATCGACTTGTGGAATGACAAGGGGCATTGAGAAACAAATCTTAAATACTTTCACTACCGTTGAGAAGAAAATGGAAATCTGATATTACAGGAGTAAAAGTGCATTTTTTTGCTGCGAGTTTAAGTGGAAGTGTATATAATTGATATTGATGTGAGCACCCCGAATGAAGGTTCCTGCAGCTAATTTGCATGTAATGGCTCTGCCTGAAAATTAGAACCAAGAGGGATCCCAGATCAGAAATGTGTTGTTCCTACTTTGCATCAAAGAAAGGTGCTGAGAAGTCTCAATCAGAAAGGTATTTTGGGTGCACCCCCATGTGCTTAATCCCCATCTTATTTTCTGCTTCTCCTCTCACATCTACTTTGCTTCAACCAAATTATCTCTTCTATCTAATTTCTGGTTGCTAGATAGATCAACTTCTCCACCAAAAATCCCCAAATATTGCTGTTATTAGTGTGTAGTAAAAGATCAGGGCAATCAGCACACGTTGTGTCTTATCAGATATAGTACAGCAGGAGTAAAGTTCCAGTTTAGATGTACTTACCAGATCTAAGTAGACGAAAGGAAGACCACAGCCACAAGGCCCTTGTGTCATGCATGTGTTTGAATGGGAAGGGAAGAGCGCTACAAGGCTAGAAGAATGTACAAGGGAACTCCATGGCATTGTCCTGCATAGTGGATGGGAACAAACGCAATGTTATTAAGCAAGCACGATTGCAGGAAAAGGGCAAAGTGGAAAACCACAAGAAATGATGTTTGTGTTACCTTGGATCAGAGTATATGGACTCTTGGGATGGTTCCCTCCAACCCCCTGCACTGCTGTTTTAGCTCCTCGCTGCATTTGTAGACATCTAGCATTTCCAGCGAATCCGGGAGGCCATCGTTGGGCAAGGACAAGATGGCTGGACAGAGGTTGACTGATAATATCTTGAGGCTGGTAAGGTTACGCAGCCCTGCAGGGAGTTGTTGAAGGTCCTTGAAATTCCAAAACACTAGTTTCTGGAGGGAGGAGAAGAGTTGAAGGGCGTCCTCCTGCTCCTTGATGAACCGCTCCATCCCTTCACACCAATCCCCCCGAAGTTGCAGCTTGGTGAGGGAGGAAGAGAGGAATCTGCAGATGGGTGCAGCAAGAAGTCCTGCTATGTCATCTGTCCAGAGCTCATGCAGTGTGGATGAAACATGCTGTGTCTGCTGCTCTTCACCTCCCTCAGCATCCTTCAAAGCCCGTCCAGAATTAGGATCCCAATCAGCAAAGAATCTAGGGCTGCCAGCGACTTTTAATTCATTGAGCTGGCCCCCAGTAGTAAGGAGAGACTGCAAGCCCTGACATTTCAGATCCTCTCCACAACTAAGCAATTGTAATGTGGTGAGAGAGGAGAGGTTTGAGAGGGGCTCCAGTGTCCCCATGCCTTTCACATCCGAGAGTTTCAGGAACTGCAGGGAGGAAGGTAAAAGGTGATGGGAAAACGAGAAGGTGGATAGAAACTTTGGGGACCACCGTATTGTTAATCTTTTGAGGGATCGCAAGGCTTGGAGCCATCCTCCTCCACCAGGAACAAGAGTTGGCGGGTCCACCAGGACCAGCTCTGAGCAGCTACTGAAGTCCAATTCCTGTAGTGAGTCACACAGATGAGCTGGGAAGAGCAGCACCCCATCATCGTGTTCCTCTGCTGCTGCTGCTGCTGTTATTTCACCTCCCCCCATCTCTGATGCTTCTGATGTTGTTTGTTGCACATCCACCCCCACTACCAGCTTTTTTATGTGTTTACAATTCGATATCTCCAAATTGGAGAGCTTTGGGAGGTGGGGGAGGAGCTCTGTCAATTCCTTCCCACTATTACCATTTAAGTCGTTGATCTTGATATACTCAACAGGGAGTTGCCATTCCACATCACTCTGACCTCCTCCTGGTGGTCCAACTAGACCAACTGAATCTTGTACAATCAATGTCCTCAGCGAGGTTAGCATCAGAAGGTGCTTCAACCCCAGAGGTGGGCACCTCTCGAGTGTCAGCTTCTCTGTAACTGTTTCTTTATCAAAAACCAGCACTTGGTCTAAGCTAAGAAGATCACTCTCTCCGGTAATTTTCAACTCTGCTCCACCGGATGATTTCGAGTATGCAAACTCCTTTAGCATCTTTACACATTTCATCGTGACAGAATGCAGCCTTTCGATCCGGGAGATGTGAATCACTGGCAAGAATTCGGGGCAGTCGCTTACCTCAAGCTCTTGTAGCTTAGGGAACCAATCTGGGGAAACAATGTGGTTTGAGAAAGGCAACCCCAACAGTTTTGGGCACTTCCTAATGACCAGAACTTGCAAAAGAGGGAACATATGAGCATCCGGTGGCAACAAGTCTCCACCTGTGTAAACCCATTTTTCAAAACTTCCAAGGCCAATGAGTATAAGCTTTGTTAGCATGCAAAAGCTTTTCACTATGATAAACTCCTTCAGTCTGTCAATATCCTCAAAACATAATTCACGAAGATCCCACGCCTTCCCTAAAGAAGGGAAAACTTCCCAAGAAACATCATCCAGAAAAAGAGATTGTAGAGCTTCAACAGCGAACTCATCACCCAGCCATGTTGGACAAGAAGGACCTCCATGCCCTCTAATGCACAACACTTGAAGATCTCCATGAGGTTGAAGGCTCTCAAGAACCGCTGCTTCCACACCAGGCTCAAGACTAGATCGATTACTGTCCCAGTCCAATGTTAACCTCCTCAAGTATCTTTTCTCCATCAATTTTGCTTGAGCTGCTTCTTCTTTTGTATGAATTCTCTCCAGGTTATAGATGACAAGCTCCCTGAGCTTGCTTAAATGCTCTAGTTGCTTTGGTTCAAATCCTTCACTTTTTTTATTGACTCGAAATACCTTCAACTCTTCTAAGAGTTTAAGTTTTCCCACATTATAAATATCTGAATGAAGCTCACTTCTGGCATGAATATGGCACAGTTTTGCAAGATTGCTCATGTCTCTGGGCAAATCAGAACTCCCACACCATTGCTCAAGATCTAGAACCCTTAAATGGTAAAATTTAGAGATGTTGAGTGGTAAATGCATCTCTCTGTCACATGTCCCTAGACATAGGCATCGTAGGTGGACAAGTCTTGAAAAGTTATGTATCATGGACTCCATGGGATACGTCATGTCAAGCAAATAAAGAACGTGAAGAGTATTTGCTTCCCAAAGAAAATCACCAAAGATCTTGGCAAAACTTCCATCCATTTTACCAAATACCATCAATGTGTGCAAATGTTCAACATTCAATTTTGTCTTCAGTTCTTCCAATTCACTTCTTAATTTTTCACCTGACACTGCATCATATTTTCCTAAGTCATGTGTGCTTATAGACAAGTGTTGGGTGGTTGGCTGAATTTCCACTGATCCAACATTAGGGAGACGTAAACAAAGACAATCATGCGATGCAACCTTCACTGCCAAATCATGTAATAGGTCATGCATAACATACCGCTGATCACCATCAGTTTCCTCTTCCCTGAAAAATCCATAATTGACTAACTCATTTAAATTGCTCAAACCTATATCTTCAAATGTTTGATTTTGATCACTAGGTATCAAAATATCTAGTCCAATCCACAGGCTGATGAGATCATAGCTATTCATATACATATCTTCAGGAATTAATGCAGAATAGGAAAAACATTGCTGCAGATGGAAAGGGAGAAAGTCATAGCTAAGCCTCAAGGCAGACATAATTCCATCGGTTTGCTTTTCCCATTCTTTACTTTTGAGGACCCTTTTCCAATGATACAAACTATGTTCTTTACTCAGTAATCTACCAACAGTCTTTGCTGCAAGAGGGGAGCCCTTTAGTTTTTCCATTATCTTATCTCCGGTCTCGAGAAGAAATTGTTTGTCCCTTGGATATTGCCCATCATCAAAGACAAATGCAAGAAATAACTTGTTAAACTCTTCGTGCTCTAAACCATTCAATTCTTTTGGACAGTCAGTTGTTTTAACTTGCTCTGCTATGTTTTTAAGCCGAGTTGTGACTAGAATCATGGAACCCTTTTCTTGCGATTGACCGAGTGTCAACAATAGTTTTTTCCAGTCATCCCCGTTACTAATCTGCCATATATCATCCAATACAAGTAAGAACGTTTTACATTTTAATCTTTGTTCAATCAGCTCTTCAGTTGTGCTACACTTTTTTTCACTTTCAACTGCAGGGGTATATCTTTTAATCTCTTCTAGCACCTTATCCAGATTGAAATTGAATGACACACATATCCAAATCTTGACTGAAAAATGATTCTGCACTTGTTGGTTGTTATATATGTATTGTATGAGAGTTGTCTTTCCCATTCCCCCGGGACCAACAACTGGAAGCACGGTTAGACCCTTGTCACAATATTGACCCTTGGTGATATCATGTATGATGCTATTCATGACATGGTCTCTCCCATACAGCTTTGGCTCTGTACTCTTAGCTCGGGTGATGGGACGACTCTGGGCAATGTCTAGGACAATTCTAGGGCCACAACCCTGTAGAATCTTGTTAACCTCATTGCGCATAAGCTGCAATTTTTCTGTGACGGCCTTCATCTTTTGAGAGAAATCAACCCTATTAAACTCGAGCTCTGGGGTATCTTGTGCATTGTCACGATCGTCATCACCAAAAGGTGGACGTGGGGAAGATGAAGAAGGGAGGAGTTTACTCAGCTTGGGCAGGCATCCGCTGACCTCACTTTTAGCGCCTGGCGACAATGAGGAGCTGCCGCATGACCTCTGTTGGCGCTTAGCATGCTGCCAAGGGCAACAGCTGACCATTTTGCCAACAGCTTTGGCGGTGTGGCGAGCATTGAAGGCGAGGTCGTGGACGCCACCCTTGCCGTGCTGGTCGGCAGCATCGTCCGTGTTGTGGAGCTTGTCGTGGATGCGGAAGTAGTCCAGCTCGTCCAGTAAGTCTTCAGCATTGTGCGCCAAATCCTGCAGCTTCTGCAGCAGCGTCTCCATGGCGGGCCCACCAAGCTCCTTGAGGGCAGCTTGCTCGAGTGTGGCCTTCACGAGCAGCAGTTCCATGCTGAGGGCCTCGACGTTAGGACCAAAGTTCCTGGCGGCTGCCCAAGCCCCCAGCACGCCATCTGCAACGGGGGCCAGCGCCTTGCCCACAACCCATTGCGCCGTGCTGAGGGCGGCGTACATCGTCTGATGGGTGTGCGTGCCTGCACCTGCATCGATCCGCGATTGATTATCCGTCAGCAACCAAATGTGATTAATCCTGGCTGCTGGTAGCTGCAAACTGAAGGAGAGGAGTAGGTAACGCGCACGTTGATGAGGTCCGGTGTTGGATTTCGCCTGCCCAGGCCCTAGCTTAGCTGCAAAAGGGCTGCCTCAGGTTGCTGCACTTAACTCATCACTTAACAGCCAGTCCTGATGATCTCATTGCAGGAGGACTGGAACAGCTTACATATCCAGGAACCAATCCAATGTGATTTTAGATAAATCTTGGTTGCTGGTAGCCGCAAATCAAAGGCCTAGCTAGCTGCAAAAGCTTTCCCTTGTTGATTGTCTTGGGTTGAGCCGCTGCACGAACACGAAACAAAAGTAAATACTAAGTCAAAAGAGCTGTTGGAACTCTGTTTTTCGTTTGTAGGTGTTCATCTTGCGCCAGGACACGAATCAAAATCAATCCTAATGTTAGATCGAATGGACAAAAAAAAGAAGTAAATCCTAGAGGAGATGGTGCTTGTAAAGGCTAGCTCGAAATGGAAAAGTTGAAAAAAAAAGAGGAGACGTACGAGGCTGTCCGCCGGTGATGTACGCTGCCAGGGCGGTGACCGGTGCCGCTGCGACCTGCGGATGAGGGTTGTGTTGGGTTCAGTCAGAGAGAGAGAGGGAGGGAGAGAGACGGCTAGGGTTGTGTTGCGTACCTGCTGCTATGCGCGGCGGCAGGACGGTGTGGCTGGTCCAGATCCGGGAGCCGTGGTGCGTGGTGACGGGAAGAGTGCGGGAGGCGACGGAGCTTCGGGCAGGGTATGAGGCGGCGGGCGGTGCGCTGCGCTGCGCTGCCGGCCGGCGAGGCGGAGATGAGGACAGTTGCCGGGGAGTGGAGAGCAGAGCAGAGCAGTGGAGTGAGAGTAAGAAATAGAGAGTGAGTGGTTGGTGTAATAAGTGCTGGAATGGATCTGGACGCACACAATAAGTTCTGTATCAATATTTTTGCTTGACTTGACCTGCCAAAGCCTTTGCTTAATGTTTTGTTTTTCATCCTCACCATATACTTATACTCGTAGCATGGTACTCCCTCTGTAAACAAATATAAAAGCGTTTAGATCACTATTTTAGTGATTTGAAGGAGCAATGACTTTTTTCATAGCATCGACAAGCCGAGCAGGGCATTCATCGCGGCCAAAGTCCGAACAATCCCCAAGACCGCGGGATCAGGATTTGAAGAGGTGGAAACCGGGGCGCAATGTACGACATCGACGACACTTTCTCCTAGGCTTCTCCCTCCAGTCCGGCCAGATCTTGCAAACCACTTGCCGATCTAATCGACAAGAGTGCAGCTCTGCTTCCGGCGGTAGATCACTTTTTCCGTAGGATATTTTTGCTCTCTCCATATGTTTGGCGCTGCGAGTTTTGTTTTCAAATTTGAATGGTCGGTCAAGTCTAGTAGCTACTACCTCTATACAAAAATACGAGACGTTTTTACGGTTGGGAGAGAGTAGTAGTAGTGATTGGCCGCGCAAAAAGGGCAGAGCGTGGTGGTGTAAAAAGAAGCGCTCAAAGCGATCTGATCTGATTCGGATGGGACATGACGCACTGTTGTTGTTGTTGTTGGGTGGTAATAATTGGGAGAGCTTGATGGACTTGACATTTTCCAAAAGTCTTACAGTAGCTTACTATAGATAGATGAATAGGTTTTTTTGTTTTTGGGGCACTATATATTGATCTTGCACATTTTCGGTGAGATAATATATACAGGGAGGTTCACAAGCTGGCATGCGAGGATGCATGGAGCCCAAGCGAGTCGATCACGCGAAGGCAAGAAGCATTATTAATTTGAGTTGAGCTCTAGTGTAGTATTTATTTACAGAGGGAGTATGTGTTCATTTTCCACAATTTGCTTTCAAGAATTAATAGATCCATGCATGGATGGACAAATAAAAAAGGTAGGTGCGTTTAGTACTAGCAAGAAGAATGAATGTATATATTGAGCTCGCTCGCAGCAGGTTTTTATCTCTGGCCTCTGTAGACGCGACGCGGTTCGGCGGTTGTGCTTTGGCCTGTAGAGCATCTAGAGTGCTGCAGAGTGTATGTGTGTGCAGCAGCACTATACTAGTTTAGTTTGTGATGAACACAAGCAAGCAAAGCAAGGCAAACTTGTTAGAGGAAACGGGACGTCGGTGATTGTAAATTCAGTGCGTAGAGGGTCCTCTCCAGGAGTGTCTGTCTGGCAACCACTCTGCTCGAGATAGATAGATAGATACTCCCTCCGTCGAAAATACTTGTCATCAAAATGAACAAAAATGAATGTATCTAGAACTAAAATACATCTAGATACATCCCTTTTATTCATTTGGTGACAAGTATTTCTGGACGGAGGGAGTAGATAGATAGATAGCTAGGTTGCGATGCCGGTGGAAACGAAGGTCACGGGAATAAGCACAAACACATGGCGGGCGGGCAGGCGGATGAGAGCTGACCTGACCCTGTGGCATAGCAGTGCGCTTCCTTCCACTTCCAGCGGACGGAGCAGAGGTCGGGCTGGGGACCACGCCGGCAGGCGAGCAGAGCGCATCCCCGTCCTTGCCCGCCGGTCGCCGTCGCCGCCGTCTGCTGTTGGACTCATCCATCATCGGGGAGCAGACAAGGAATGGTGGCCCACTCCGGTGAGCCTGTAATTGCCGCAGGGCCCGCCCGGTGGGCTTCTGTTTTTTTTTTTTGGTTTTTTTTTTGACGTGGGGCTTCTGTTTTGTTTATGCGTCACAACGTGAATCTTGTTTATGTGAAAGATATTTTTAGAAACTTTTGTCAACATTCTTTAATGTTCTATTGAAAGAAAATATTAGCATTATGTACATACTTCCTCCGTCCGGAATTACTTTCGCAAAAATGGATGTATCTAAACGTATTTTTGTTCTAGATACATCCATTTTTATCTATTTCTGTGACAAGTAATTCAAGACAGAGAGAGTACAAAAACTTTTTAAAAATTCTAAACATTTTCAAACACCCTGAACATTTTCCAACGGGGCCTAGCGCCTTCTCCACCACCCATTGTGCCATGCCGAGGGCAGCCTCAGCCATCCCCTGGCCGGACACAGGGATGAACGATTGTGCAACACCTGCATTGAGGAATCAAAATAAATTTGTTGGTAAATAGGCTGCTAGCTGGAAGCTGCAAATGAAAGGCGAGGAGTGTATGTATAGCACCTACGTTAGCGCAAGCACGCCGGTGATGGGGTGCCGCCTGCCTGCCTTCCTTCCTGCCGGTGACGGATCCCTCTGCCTGGTACCTAGCTGCTGTAAATGGGGGATTGAGTTGCAGCACAGCACAGCACAGCACAGCAGGCCAGGGATGGGTACCTGTTGAGAATTTCCAATCACAAGACAAGTATAAATGCAGTGCAGGCATCAGGCCAAGAATTTACAATCACAAGAGAAATTTAATTACGGCACGGAGAGGGAGAGTGGGGAAACATGCATAAACGGAGAATAATCGTTTTCTTTCTGTGTGTGGTGAACCAAACTCAGGCATTAATCCTATGGTGCCACAGAGAGGGGAGGGGGATCAGACCTGCTGCTGTGCGTCGGAGGTCTGCCGTGCCGGTGATGGATGCTGCCTGCCTGCCTTCTGCCGGTGCCGCCTACCTAGCTGCAAATGGGGGTTGAGAGAGTCACACCCGGGACAGTACAGGAATGGAGGCACTGAAACAGAGTACGAAATATGAGAGAGAGAGAGAGAGAGAGAGAGAGAGAGAGAGAGAGAGAGAGAGAGGCAACTGACCTGCTGGTGTCCGGTTCAGATCCGGGCGGGAGCCACCGTCGCCGTGGTGAGAGGGCGAGATGACCCGAGTTGCGTCGACCGCGGAAGGCAGAGGGGGCTGCGTTCCCGGACGGAAAGGCGGAGGTGAAGGGCAGCAGGGGCGGGCAGTGGAGAGCAGAGCAGAGGAGCGCCGGCAGTGGAGAAGACAGACAGCTGACAGCACAACCAGCTCGGCAGAGTGAGTGAGTGGAAGACTGAGTACTACTTTCTATCCGGTTAATCTAGTCTAGACTTAATTTGCATGCTATGTATGGATGATTTGTGCTATTTTCTATCCGAACTTTGATGAATAAAGTTTGTACTCGAATATGAGAATGTACATGTAAGCTATTGATGTGTTAAAGTTTTCTATGTATGAAAAAACATGTCACTGAATTTGTGCTCGAATAAAGTTTCCAATGCTACAATTATTATGACATATAACTGGCATGTTATTGGTTGAAGTTAAATCAGAAAATATGAAAATGTCATGTAAGCTATTGATGTGTTAAGCCAAGGTGTAGTAAGTAAAAGCTGTGTGACATGTACACATTGATCTATATAAACAAGAGAAATAAGTGTATCTCTAAATATGAGCTTCTTACTTTACTTACTATGATCGTATGATGTTTCTGAATCTGTATTGGTAATCAGCAGGTACGGTTACAAGTCATCAACTGAAGTAAGCAAATTAAGCGCGCATCCCGTGAGAGGCAAAAACCAAGAGTAAAAACAAGACTAGGCAGCGGGTCTCACGCTGGTGGCGTTGTGGTCTTCAAGGCGCTGGCTGGCACAAGGACAAGCCATGTGAATGAGCTTGGTAAGCGAGTGTTAATTAATCAGCGATTTAACAAAGCTAACGTGGTACATTCGATTCGTGAGGCCAAGGCTCTGGTCGACAGTTGTTCTACTACCATGTAGTCTATGTCTATGAGATTTTACCATTCCATTGAAAACAGAGTAGAGAAAACACCGGGCATCCAGTCGACCTGTGCCGCTATGCCTGGTGAATGGGGTCATTTAGATTGAGGTTTCTACTGATATACTAGTGATATTGAACTGAAGGAGCCTCAGTTGTGGCGCCCCTGAACAAGTGATCAAGCTCAGGCCAGTGACCTGCTTGAGCCAAAGATGCGTATGCCCATCTATACGTTGCTCCGACCGGATCTGATCAACAAAACTAATCGCTCCCATCCCATCCCTTGAAGCAAATCCAAGAGTAAAGACAAGGCTGCGCGCTGGTCTCAAGGCAACTGCCGGTGCAAGGACATGCCAGCATGTGAACGAGCTTGGTAAGCTGAGTGTTAAAAGACAGGCACCAGGGAGGCATCTAGCGCCTAGACTCGAGTTTGATCATATTATAGTACTTGAATTGGCTCCCATAGGTCCCAGCTTTATTCCCTTCAAGCTCAGGCTCGTCTCTTGAATCTTGATGTATGGTGGCCATTACTACTGAATTTTTGGGGGCGCGCCGAGAGACAGACAGTAGGACAGATGCAATTCCACTGAAGACAAGCGCACAAGGACATGCCATGTGAAGGAGCTTGGTAAGCGAGTGGTAAAGGCCACTGGGCGGTAGCACCTAGACCCAAGTTGATGATATTATACTTGAATTGACAGTAGGCAGCCGCGCAAAGCCAAAAGTAGTTCTCTTCTGCAGTAGTAATAATCAGGCTACTAGCAGCACTTCTTGTCCCACGGATTAGAAAAACAAAAAGGGACAAGGGGCTGTCAGCAGCTACAAATAACTAGTACTAAATAGTACTAAAATATACTCTTGTCATCCCAGAATATACTGATGCATTTTGATACATTAGGCCAAGGCTCTGATCAAGAGTAGTTGTACTAACATGTAATTATCTATGAGATTTTACCATTCCACAAAAAAACAGAGTAGAGAGAGCAGCATGCAGAGTCAAGTTTGAGAGTGCTAACGACACTGGACATGGATACATTCGAGCTGTGCAGCAATGCCTGGAGTGGAGTTGATACGAGAGAGGGTGGGATCAAGAGAGACCAGGATCACATTTGGTTTGGCTCCTTTAGTATCGAGGTCTCTATTGATATACTAGTGCTAGTGAACTGAAGGAGCCTCAGTTGTGGTGGCCCTGAAGAAGTGATCCGCTTGAGCCAAAGATGTGTATGTCCATCTACACATTGCTCCCACAGATCTGATCAACTAAACTAATTCCAAATCCAAGAGGAAGACTAGGCTCCGGGTCTGGCGCTGGTGGTGTTGCGGTCTTCAAGGCGATGGCCGGCACAAGGACATGCCAGCATGTGAACGAGCTTGGTAAGCTGAGTGTTAAAAATACGCACATTGGGGGCCAGCGCCTAGACTCAGGTTGATCATATTATACTTGAATTGGTTCCCACAAGGGCCAACTTTATTCGCTTCAGCTAAAGCTCAAGCTCGCCTCTTGATGTGTGGCGTCCATTAGTTAATTTCACTGATGCAAACAGGCGTGCGTGCACGCGGTCGGCAACTGAGCCTGAGTGGTTGGTTGGCCTGAAGCTAGCTAGGTGGCGGTGGAAGGAAGCTGGTGCTGGTGGGAATAAACACAAGCACCTTCAGGGCAGGGCGCGGGCACAACACATGAGAACTGACCTGTTGAGGTGAGTGGCGCTTGCTTCCAGTTCCAGTTCCAGCGGACGGAGGAGAGGGCATGCCGGCCGGGGAGCGGAGCATCTTCAAGTCGTCGTTGCCCGCCGTTGGACGTCTCCTCGCCGTCGCCGCCGTGGTCGGAATGCTGGGTAGAGCAGGGGAGGAGGGAATGCTGGGTGGGTGGCTTGGTCGAAGGTGGGCCCGGCTACACGACTAGTATCCTCTGCTCTTTTCATCTCGAGCTCATCTGCTCCCTGCTGAATAGTAAAATCCGAAAAAATAGTAAAAAAATCTGAATTTTTTTTTCTGATAACCATTGATGAAAGTTTTAACATCCTGCAAATTTTCGTTATGAAATAACATTTGTGAAGGTCTGGACAAAAAAACAAAATCGATGCTTCAAAATGCTTCCAACAATAGTATTTTCAGAGTATCGACTTTTTTTTTGCGCATACCTACACCCACTTTAATAAAATAAAATAAACAAACTTTAATAAAGTAAATAAAAATAGCAACAGTAAGTAGAAACAAAATAAAATAAAAAAAAGCAAAAATGAAAGAATTTTCATAAAATAAATAAAAAAGCAAAAAAGAAAAGAAAATAAATAAGTAGAAACAAAATAAACTTTAATAAATAAGTAAAAACAAAGAATTTCCAAAACATTAAAAGAAAAAAGATTTTTCATAAAGAAATTTTTTCTGTTAAAACTTTGATAGAAAAAGAATTATCATAAAGAATTTTTTGTTAGAAACTAAAATGCCAAAATATGTTTTTGAATATAATGATAAAATACAATAATATTAAATAGCATGAAAAAGAATCACTCAATAATCTATTTTTATAGTAAAGTTATTTAAAAACTAGTGGTTCACACAAATTTAAAAAAATTAAATTTAAACTATTCAAATTGGAAAACAAATGGCACTAACAGAAAGTTTATAATTTTTATTACCTAAAAGCAAAAAGAATTATATGAAAAACTAGTAAGTATTTTGCTGTAAGTATAAACAAAATAAAATAAATAAAGCAAATAAGAAAACAAAAAAATTAAAAAAAGTGCCACCTGCTAGGCCACCACGGCCTGAATACGACTAGAAACCCAACCATGGGCCAGGATTCAGGCCCGCAGTAGGCCCAGTAGGCCCACATGCACTGCGTGAGAAAGATTAGGCATGTAAGCCAGCATTGGAGAGGAGCTCAAGAGGGCAGCGGCAGTGGGGTTTATAAACCACTCCGAGCCCTTCTCAACTAGCGAGGTGGGACTAAAATTTTGGGCCGCGACGCAGGCAGCACCAGGCCTTTGGTCCCGGTTAGTGGCACCAACCGGGACTAAAGGGTAGCATGGGTCCCGGTTCGTCACACCAACCGGGACCAATGCCCCCCCTTTAGTCCCGGTTGATGCCACGAACCGGGACCAATACTCTGTGTATATAAGCAGGACTTGTAAATTTTTCAGTTGCATCGACCATTTGCACCCTGACGGCGCCGCGACCACATCGACGCCGCCAGGCTGCCGGACTGCGCCGTCGCCTCCCCGAGCACAGCCCCGACGCCCTCGTCATGCGTGCCCTCAAGCCCGCCGCTGGCCTCCTCCTTGTCGCCGAAGCTCGCCCCCGGCGCCATCGCCGCGCCACCCCTGCCCCGACACCGTCGCCGTCATCGTCGCCTGGTGCGCTGTCCCTGTCCCGACAACGTCGCCGCTGCCGCGCGCGCCGCCCCTGCCCTGACACCGTCACCGTCGTCGCGCGCGCCGCCCCTTCCCCGACCCCGTCGTCGTCGCCCCGACCACACGCCGCCGCCTTCGGTCCGGCCGTCGGCCTTCCTCTCATTTTTTTGCATATATATGATGTTTTTTTAGATTATATGTATATGTGTGATTATATGTATGTGTGTATATATGATTATATGTCCTGTTTTTTTTCCAGATTTTTTGTTCATATAAATGATGGCTTGTTTTTGCAATATTATAAAAATGTATATATGTATATGTTCTCTGTGTATATATGTTCATATATGCAAAAGTTAGATTTTTAGAAAAGTTTCATCTATGTATGTTCTCTGATTTAGTGCATTTTAGGTTAGTTTCATTTTTAGAAAAGTTTTGTATATTTAAGAAGAAGGAAGAAGGAAGAGAAGGAAGAAGAAAGAAGAAGAAAAAGTGTTTTATATATGCAAAAGTTA
>NW_021296235.1:258602-259154 GCF_002162155.2 Triticum dicoccoides | reverse complement strand
GGGGGGGGGTTCATATGATGTTTTTTTGTGCATATGATGTTTTTTTTATATATGTATTAATTTTTTTATTTAGGTTGTTAATTAGTAGATATCGATTTTAGGTTAGTGCATAGGTTAGTGTAGAGGAAAAAGTAAAATAAGGAAAAGGAAGAAAAGAGGAAGAAGAAGAAAAAGGAGTGGAAAAAGGAAAATAAGAAGAGGAAGAAGGAGAAGAAGAGGAGAGGAAGAAGAGGAGAAATAAATAAGAAGAGAAAAAAAGAAAAAAAAAGGAGGAGAAGAAGAAAGGAATAGAAGAGAAGAATTTTTTCTTCTTCTTCACCTCTATTCCTTTCTTCTTCTCCTCTTTTTCTTCTTCTTTTTTTTCGATCTTCTCCTCTATTCCTTTCTTCTTCTTCTCCTCTTTTTTTCTTCTTCTTCCTCTTCTTATTTTTATTGGGTATGTCGTTGTCGATATACCACCTCCCCGATAACTTCGACATGAGGGGGCGGGGGGACGATATACCCCCTCCCCGATAACTTCGACATGAGGAGGGGGGGAGGGGGTCGAGGGGT
>NW_021296235.1:233789-258306 GCF_002162155.2 Triticum dicoccoides | reverse complement strand
CGAGGGTCGTTGAGGGGCCGAGGGTTCGAGGGTCGAGGGTCGTCGAGGGGTCAAGGATTGCCGAGGGGTCGAGAGGTTGCCTAGTGTCAAAGTATTGAAGAAATCCATGGCTTCATCATTAGCCGGAAGTAACAGGGGCATTAGGGTATTGTAAGAGATCTTACGCATTATATATAGCCAGTAGCGTCAGATAGATATACGAAAACTTGTTGTTCGACCAATCTCTCGGAGAAGGAGAGGTCGATCACTTCTGTATATGTTCATGACGATCTTCTGTACTTAATAGTTTCCTTCATTTGCTTACTAGCTAGCTAGCGTGTCGAGTCCTCTCTATACGTAGCATCGACCAAGCACGGAGATAAGAGAGGACACTTTTCTCTATTGGCTAGCTAACACAATATATGAAACCCCTAAATTAACCCTACAAAACCCCCCAAACCCCCTCCCCCTCTTTCAAAACAAAAAACAAAAAAAAACCAACACCTGAAATGTGGACGCGTGGAAGCCTTTTGGTCCCGGTTGGTGGCACCAACTGAGACAAAAGGCCCCCCCGCCTGGGCAAGCGGCATCGGCCATGTGGAGCCCCCATCTGTCCCGGTTCCTGGACGAACCGAGACTAAAGGGACAGGGCTTTAGTAACGACCCTTTAGTCCCGGTTCGTGAACCGGGACAAATGGCCCGCACGAACCAGGTCGAATGGGGTTTTTTCTACTAGTGTATCTTAGAGCATCTACAACCAGACCTCTCAACCCCGTCTCATACGCCTGGACGGGCCATCCGCTCACTGCCCGGTCACTTTTTTTGACCTAGACGGACGCCTTAAACTGGCCTCAAAAGGCTGGACTGGCCGACACCCCCATATTCAGCCCAAATATGGGGTGGATATGTGTGACCCAGGCATGCCCGGGCGTGCCCGCTTGACAAGCCCGACCCACCACCGACCCCACGGATGTCCCACAAAAAAACTCACCGGCTTCATCGGTTCGAAACCCTAGCTCACTCACTCTTCTCTCTCGCTTCGTCCTCCCCCCTCACCGATTACAATCGAATCCGGCGCAATGTCGATCTTCGGCAGCCACTCCAACGACGAGGTGGATCTAGAGTATGAGCTTGCCCTCCGCATCGCCTTGGAGCGGTCCAAGGTGGACACCGCGGCAGCTCTAGATCTGCAGCCTCGCCGCAGCCGCAGCTTCCCCGTCGGCGCATCTCGGACACGGGCGCCGGCCACTCCTGGCCCATGCACAGCTTCGACAAGCGGCCGGCGCAATCTGTGCCTCCACTACACCGTCACGTCGCCCTGTCGGCTACTGCTCCCACTCGTGGGCAGCGGTGGTTGGTTGTGCCCGCCCTGCCGGCCCGGACGCGCATGCCGGAGTCGGAGGCGCGCGCCGCCCGCTGCGGGAGACAGCAGGCAAGGGAGAGGGGCGTTGTGGAGAGCTCTATTCGCCGCTGGCGTGGGTTACCGGCGGAGCCCGACGAGGACGAGTGGCTCTTCGAGTGGGTCTACCGCCGGTCGCTTACGACGGCGGAGACGGATGCTTGGCGGCTCCGCTAGAAGAACGCAGAGGCTCTCCGGCTTGCCATCGAGCAGTCCGAGCGGGAGGCGAGGGAGAAGGCGATGGAGGCGGTTCGGCTGGCCAAGGTCGGGCGCCAGCAGGACCGGGCCGTCTAGCGCCTCTAAGGGCCTCGTTATCGCCGACTCCTCCTCCGACAACGACGACCATGGCTCCTCGTCCGATCAATCGAACGCTCCTCCACTAGCCGCGAACGCCTACAACAGCGCCGAAGACCGGAAGGGCAAAGGGCCGACAGAGAGGAACTGGTGAAGAAGGTCTCTATTTATGTTTGATTATCATTTTTAGTGTTTAAACTTGTCCGGCGATGAACTGTGCCGATCTTTTGATGATGTAAAGTGGGTTTATGTGCATTTCATTCTCCGTTTTGTGCCGACTTCTCAGTACGTTGTTTGATCACATAGAGCAGTTCATCAGGTGCATGCCTAGTATGGATATAGGGTGCCGGATATGAGATACGCGAACGTGGAGAGGGAAATTTGAGGACGCGTCCGCGGACGTTCGAGAACTCGGATTTGCTGTCTGCGGCTGTAGATGCTGTTACGTTAGCTAGTCAGAGCTGACAATGAGAGTAAATAGCAGAGCACGCCCAGTGCAACTAGTGTAGATAATATGCACGGAATGTCGAATATGTGGTGACCGACCACCAATCATCTTCTCCTCTCCCTGCCGTTTTAGTATAGATAATATGCACGGAGTTCCATGATTCTGCGCCCATTCCAATTCCATACACCACTACAACCTTGGTCATCTTCCCATAGCCGATCAACAGATACTTGTGCTACCAAGTCTGGAGCACAAGATCCTACGGTAGATGGCCAAGAAGCAGCTCAACATTT
Organism: Triticum dicoccoides; assembly: GCF_002162155.2. NCBI lineage: Eukaryota > Viridiplantae > Streptophyta > Magnoliopsida > Poales > Poaceae > Triticum > Triticum dicoccoides. The sequence continues at coordinate 255,893 of NW_021296235.1, read as the reverse complement.
GAAGAGCATCTTGAGCTGCTCGATGGTGCAGAGTGCAGTGAATGGTGCTCGTCTCTTCTCTGGACACTGGACTCTGGTGTCGTATCATCTCTGGGCGGAGCAGTATGTTGCCATTAGATGATGATCGGATGGTCGACGGTGAGGCAGCCCGGTTTGGCGCCAACCGCTGGGTGTCGGTTTCTTTAGAAGATGATGCAGTCTGATTGTTCCTGAGAAGGAGATGTCTGCCAGGTTTTGGGTATATGAAAAAAGGCTGTCGGCTGCTCAGGTAGTGGTTGGAAACTTGGAATGTGGAGCAGAAAGATGCATTGGTTGATTGTGATGGCTCGATCGAGTGGGCTAGAAGCCTAGAAGGCAAAGCTGGAGGTGTCGGCATCGCAGCAGAGCTCGGCCCCGACGTACGTATCCACAGGACTAAGACACTTTGGAAGCCTAGAAGCAAAGCTAGAGCCTGGAGGTGTCGGCATCACTTGACATGACGACATAGCAAGGAGGACTTTGAAGCCTCCGCTTGGATTGTTACTGCCGGCCCGATTCGAAACCGACTGGACTCACAATCTAGTCCTGTTCTGAGCCGCTCAACTGAAGCAAAGACATGACATGGAGGGGCTCTCTCCCTCTCGCGTGGTTGGCTGGTCACTGTCTGCCTATAGTACCCTGCCCTCAACTGACCATGGCTCTGTTTGGATACTCTAATTTAGCTAGAGGTTAGAGTTAGTTTCTAACTCATGATTAAACCTTAACTAACTCTAGCCAAAGAGGCGTTTGGATGAGAGGGTTAGATTGACAATAAAAGTAATAAGTAAACCTCCAATTAGCACCTCTTGGATGGGATAGTTTTTCTTGGGTGTGTTAGGTGCAACTAGCTCAAATTAGCCCTCATGTTTGGATACTTCAGGGCTATTTGAGCCAAACTAGCTCAAACTAACTCTAACCCATGGATCCAAACGGGGCCCATACTGAAGAAAGATAAGAGACATCAAGGAAGAAAAGAATAACTTCACACGAGGAACGGTTCAGATCTTCGATTTGCAACTTAAGTGAAGATGGACGGATCGGATCACCTCACCGTTACATCACCGCCAATGCACCCTGATCACTGTTCCTTTAAACTCTCGGCTCCGTTAAGACACTTCACAGATGTACCTAAAAAAAGTGTGTGATTCATTGTTTGATCGAATTCCCAAATCGAGTGTGGATCCTGCCGATTCGTGTCCAAGAAAGGTATCAGAGTGTCAGTCGATTCTCAATGGCAGCGGTGACTTTGGGCAGTGGAGGACGAGCAGTTGGGCTCTCTCGTAAAATCCCTCACATCCCTCCCTTTTGCGACAACTCTGGAGTTTACTATGGCGGCCAAAGTAGTGGCGGCGCATCGTTTGGACATAGATCAACGAGTCCGAGAAGGTCGGTTTGGGTTACCCTCTCCATGGTAAAATCCATGTCTACGAAGGTGCAACCCGATTATATGAGGCACACAGAAATCAGTATGGTATTCAATTAGGAGTACCGTCTTATTTTGCAGAAGCTATTCTGAATGGCGCTAGACTGGAAATCACATTGTTTAATGGAGAGGATCGAACTGGTTTGTTGATTGCTTGTGAGAAATTTTATGATATGTCACGTACATCTTATGACCAGTGGGTCAATCTTGCTACATGACATTTACATGTCATAACAGATACTTGGTTGAAAAATATAAGTGTTCCCTGTCAAATGGTCACTTGGCAACCACTCTACCACCTTATTGTTGATAGATTTTCTAAAGCTAGTGTTCATGAAGCTGTAGAAATGCTAAAGAATATACAACAAATGTAGTAAGATTCTACTGTGAAAGACCTTGATGTAGTAAGGTTCCAGTGAAACACATCCCGGCCTTGTCTCAGGTTAATCGAATCCAGCCTGGACAATAGATTATGCCATGACGTAAGGCGAGACCCAATCAAATCCTGCCTGCACGAAATATTTGGTGGGGATGAACTGAGCACTTGCGCACTAGTATTCTTCTTCTCGCGAGCAATGATGTACAAGGCTGGATATTGTTCTTGAAGATTGGCATTGCCTAGCCAAATGTCTTCCCAGAAACGAATCTCTGACCTGTCCTTTATCATGAAAGACCCAAAGCGAAAGAGATGTTTCTTTGTCGCCATTAGGCTAGCCAAAAAGTGAGAGTCTCCGGGTTTCCAATATGCATGAGACACCGCCTTTTGGCCCAAATACTTGTTGCGTGGCAAGGTTTGCCAAACACCATCCTCAGTAAGTAGTTTGAACAACCATTTACTGAGTAGGGCCTCATTCTTGACCTGTAGGTCATTAATTCCAAGGCCACCTTGGTCTTTCAGTCTACAAACCACACTCCATTTGGCTAATCTGTATTTTTTCTTTTCCCCATCTCCTTGCCAAAAGAATCTGGATCAAAAATAGTCCAATCTTTGCGAGACCCCTTTTGGTAGTTGAAAGAAAGAAAGCATATAGAGAACCATATTTGTGAGGATAGAGTTAATCAAAACCAACCGTCCCCCAACTGAGAGCAGCTTTCCTTTCCAACTGCTCAACTGTTTCTATAGACGCTCCTCTACATGCTTCCACTCCGCAATGATGAGACGTCGATAGTGAATCGCTATTCCTAAATACCTAATCGGGAGTTGGCCATGCATGCAACCAAATACGTTAGCATAATCGGCCGCCGACTCAATGGCTGCTCCAAAGTAGAACAATTCGCTTTTATGGAAGTTAATTTTAAGATCCGACATTTGCTCAAACGCCAAAAGCAATAGTTTCATGTTTTGAACCTTCTCCGGGTCATGTTCCATAAAAAGAGTTGTGTCATCTGCATATTGCAGAATAGAGAGGCCACCATCCACAAGGTGTGACACTACTCCTGCAATCTGGCCATCTTGCTTAGCACGCTCAATCAGAATAGCCAACATGTCAGCAACAATGTTAAATAACTTTGGGGATATGGGTCACCCTGCCGCAATCCTTTTTTTTGTCTGAAAGCAATGGCCTACACCATCATTGACTTTCATGGCCCACCATGGTTCAAAAAATAGACTTTCATGGCCCACCACCTCTAGTTACAAAGTTGTGGATCCACTGGCGCCATTTACCGGTGAAACCTTTCATTCTTAAGGCCTGTTGGAGGAAAGATCATTTGACCTTGTCATATGCTTTTTCAAAGTCAATTTTTCTGGATTTATTTCAGACTTTTTGGTGATGTGAGTTCAGTGGGAACAGAGATTGTCGTTGACTACAAAGACGTATACGGCGACTATGTCAATCTTAAGTTGATGTGCTAGCTCAGTTTCTCGGAGGGCCTCATAAAGATATGGTGTGCGTTTGTAGAGATGAATGTATGTGTATATGTACGAATACATGCAGTTCTACCGTGTCAAAGAAAACTCACACACAACAACCGACACGTAACCCACTATCGATTGGGAGAGGTCCTGCCTTGCAAGTGACTGTTTGCTATCGTATCCACTCCTTTGCTTTCTTTCAACATCTGGTTTACTTTGCTAACTTTCGACATCTATGTGCGCAAGGTGAGCCACTCTTCTCCGACGAAGCCGAGGCGCCAAAGATAAACTCGTGCATCTCCTCCGATCCTCGTGGGGACCAGGCGACCGATGGATGTTGCCGCAGAGAGACAGGCGGCGCCGGCGGGCGTGCATGGCGTGTCCTCCTCCAGGCTGATCGCCGGCTTTATTTCAGGCGCGCTCACTGGCCTCTTCGCTCTCGGTAATTAATAATTAAATCTATCGTCGGTCCTTCTTGCTGGGCACACTTGGTCATGCATAAATATGTTTTGAATCGATGCTTTGAAGCTGGAGCATTAACCGGAGCAGTCACCGGCGCGCTGGCTGGCGGAGCCTCCGATAGCGGCGTTCTCCGGGGAGCTAGATCTGGAGCCATCACCGGGGCTGTCCTCTCCATCGTGGTTCTCCAGGCATCTCGCGCCTACTGGTGCTCGGACCGGCTCGGCGCATCATCCATGTCCATGGTTAGTAAAAGCTTCTTCTGTGCCCCTCGTTGCTCTCAGAGTTCAGACTTCACTGTACTCCCCCGTCTAAGTGTATAAGTCACCTTACGAAAACCAAATAATCCTAAAAAAACTTAGGCGTGGTACGTTAACTCTCATCTTGTTTCTTGTTTTGTGACATATCAACCAATAAGAGATGTGAGACGTGCATGTTTTCAGTACTTGAGAGTATCAAACACGACATGCAGTGGTTAGATTATTGCATGCAATGCTATTAATTAGCAAAATAACATTAAGTTCTCTCGTTTTCCCCTCCCCCTTGGTCGCCGTGTACAACCTAATAGGACTTATACACCTAGACAAAGGGAGTATGTGTACCGTGTTTGGATGTGTGCCTAGAGGCTTTTTCGTATTTGACAAAAAAAAACATTATATTCAGGCATGCGATTGTGCACTGTGGGCTCCAAACCGATAGAGGCTTTCTCAACCGCAAAGATCACTCCGACCTTTCCGGGTTGTGACAAGTGGCATGCTGCATGTGCGCTACTTGTCGCAACCTGCGAGTTTTTTCTTTTTTCGTACATCCATTTTTCCAAAACGTTTTATCTCTTAAGCCGTGCGTTTAAATTTCGAACCATTTTCATCGTTGGATTCCTCGCGTCGAGATCTTCAAAACTAGAGCCCATGTTGATAGGTTTTGACGAATTTTTTTTCACGAAAAAATCAAACTAAGAGCACGGGTTTTTTCCCTTTTCGAAAGAGGCACGGCCGTGCCTCTTGCGGAAGCAAAACAGTTCATCTCCCGAAAAAAAAACAAAAAACACGTTACGCGTTTTTTCTGTTTCCGAGAAGGCACAACAGTGCCTCTCGTGAAAGCACAACCATGCATCTCGTGGAAGCAAAACCGTGCCTCTTGCGGAAGAAAATAAATAGAAAATGTGTTTTTTTGTTTCGAGAGGCACGGTCGTGCCTCTCGCTAAAGCAAAACCGTGCCTCTCGCAGAAGAAAAAAAAAATCACGTTTTTTACCGTTTCCGAGAGGCATGGTCGTGCCTCTCGCGTAAGAAAAAAAACAAAAAACGTGTTTTTTTCGTTTCCGAGAGTCACGGTCGTGCCTCTCGCGAAAGCAAAATTGTGCCTCTTGCGGAAGCAAAATTGGCTGAAGATAGCCCATGCTACCATCTCCCAGCGGTTGCACCCAATAACCATAAGCTCACTGAAATCCGCATGAGTGAGTAAGGACCACATACGGATCCAAGTTGTAGCTCTGTAGATAAACAACAAAAAAATAGTGAATTTTGTCCCATTAAAAACCATATCATTCCTAATGTTTCACATAGCCCAAAACAGTGCACGTATTCCTATCCGAATATGTTTAGCGTGTATGTCCACCCCATTAAGCCACGTCCCAAATAACGTATTTATGCTCCTTGGAGGATTAACGTTAAAAGCTATGAATTGATCGTCATAACAATTTTGCAAGAGGACATTCGAGAAAGAGGTGTTTAATCGTTTCATTTTGTCACAACAACAACACCTAGAGTTACCAACCCAATTCTTTTTCACCAAGTTATCTTTGGTAGAATGACTTCTTTATGAATAAACCATATAAAGATTTTAATTTGAAGCGAAACTTTAATCTTCCAAATGTGCAGTGACCTCGACAATGGACCAGAGTTAATTAGGTTTGAATACATGGCTTTCACTAAAGATTCCATTCGTGGTTAACTTCTAGCGAATTGTATCCGCCTGATCGGATAGGTGAATATCCATCAATCTACGGACCACGTGCAACCATGCATTCCAAGGCTCCCCTACTAGGGACCTCCTAAATTGGATATTAAGCGGTATTAAGTTTAATACCGTGGCGACATAATCCTCCTTACGTTCCACAATATTATATAAGGAAGGATATTGTAAAGCGAAGGGCGTCTCCTCTAGCCATGTATCCTCCCAGAATCTAGTAGTGGTACTATTACCAACTAGGAACTTCACCCGTTGGAAAGAAGTTACTTTCATCCTCATTAACCCCTTCCATAAGGGTGAGTTTGTTGTCCTAGCAGTTACCTGGGTTAAAGTCTTAGAGTGTAGGTACTTATTTCTCAAGATTTGTACCCACATACCCTTGATCTCAGTAGATATTCTATATAACCATTTGCTAAGCAGACATCTATTATTTACCTTTAAATTTTTGATCCCTAACCCGCCCTGGTATTTTGGTCTACAAATGATATCCCATCTGGCTAATCTGTACTTCTTCTTGGCCTCATCACTTTTTCAAAAGAATCGGGATCGATAAAAGTCAAGTCTTTTCCGTACCCCTGCCGGTACTTCAAAGAAAGATAGAAGAACATCGGCAGGCTCGTCAAAACCGAATTTATCAAAACCAACCGACCTCTGTATGACATTAGCTTGCCCTTCTAGCAGCTCAGTTTCTTTTCGATCTTCTATTCATTTCCATTCCTTGTTTGTTAAGCGTCTATGATGAATTGGGATCCCTGGATTACTAAAAGGTAAGAGCATCTCCAATAGATGGTCCAAATTTTGGCGGTCCAAACCGGTGATGGTCCAAATTTGGAGCACCAAAAAGTTCTTTTTAAATCTCCGAAAAAGGCTCAACTCCAACAAATTGTCCAAAATGGAGATGTAAAAAAAAGGGCATCTCCAACAGATGGTTCAAAACAAAGATGCAAAACCGGCCGGCGGCTGCGCGGCTGTTGTTCGGCTGCTGTTCGGCCATTGTACAGCCGCACATATTGCAAAAAAAACATCTAAAAACAACATAAAAATTATACATGTCCACAATATCAAATTATCACATAATTATTCAAATCCACGAGATCAAATGCAACACAAATACAACATAGTTTTTCACAAACAAATAATGAACTATGTGGCTCTTTCGCCATCCCATTTCCAATGCTCTTCCATCAAATCTTTCTTGAGTTGATCATGCACATCGGTGTCTCTAATCTCCTTGTACACCTTAGTGAAACGTATAATGCGTTGTTCTTTTCGCATGGGGTTAATAGGAATGCCCATCAAGTGATAGAAGCTGTAATCTAAATGTTTTCCACGCTCGTTGTCATATTATGCATAATCACGCAAGCAGTCATGATGTAGCAAAGGATATATTGATCCCAGAATCTAGATGGTCCTCGCACAATAGCAAATTGAGATTGTAAAATCCCGAAAGCCCTCTCAACATCTTTTCTAGCAGGCGCTTGTGCATTGTGAAAGAAGAGTTCTTTCTTACCTTCGAGTTTTGCAACCGGCTTGACAAATGTACTCCACCTTGGGTAGATCCCATCTGCAAGATAGTACCCATAGTTGTATGTGCGGCCATTTGCTTCGAAGGTCACTGGTGGTGCTTCTCCATTTGCTAACTTGGCAAACAGAGGTGACCGGTCGAGCACGTTGATGTCGTGGCAAGATCCAGGCATCCCAAAATATGCATGCCAAATCAATGTTTCATGATCGGCAACTGCCTCAAGAATGATAGTGGCATCCTTCCCACGACCCTTGAATTGTCGATGCCATGCTTTTGGGCAGTTCTTCCATTTTCAATGCATGCAATCCACAGACCCGAGCATACCTAGAAACCCTCGAGTTTTGTTCATCTCCAAAAGCCTCTGAGTGTCCTGAGCATTGGGTGCTCTCAAGTACTGTGGACCAAACACTTCTACAATAGTCATTGCAAATTGCTTGACATAGAAGATAGCAGTGCTCTCTGCCATCGCCAAGTTGTCATCAATGTAATCTGCCGAAACACCACATGCCATCATGTGCAAAGCGGCAGTGACCTTCTGTTCAATGCTATGGCCAAGCAACCCAGGATAGTTCCTTCTCTGCTCGAATTGGATTGTGCTGCTTCACGGAATTGCAAATGTGGATGAACAAGTCTTTCAACATTCTGAAACAACGTCAAAAGTAATTCTCCGGGAAAACAGGTGGTGGTCCAAATTAGTTGCGCATCAACCGTTTGTGTGCATCAATCAGTTCTCTCCGAATGAACGCACGATCATAGACGAAACCACCGTGCTTTTGCTTCTTCCCCTTGTGCATGGCCACAAGCATATCAATGTCCTCTTCTTCATGCAACGGCGACTTGGCCGGTGCCGGCGGTGACTTTAGGTAGCTAGTGCTCGGTCGCGGGTGGGCGGGCGCCAGGCGGAAGGGGAATGAAGTGGCGGTTGGGCATTTGGCGGGCGTCCGCGGTTTTACATCAATTGCATCTCATGATGTAAATTTGCATCACAAAGTTTTCAATTTTACATCACCGGGAGGCCGCGGTCCAATTTTTTTTACATATGGACCGTTTGTTGGAGCAGCATTTTTCTCCCCAGACGGTCCAAAAGTGAGGTACCTTTACATTTGGACCGTCTATTGGAGATGCTCTAAGGATCCCATATCACATCCGAACAATTCACTTTTATTGAAGTTGATTTTGAGCCCAGACAGTTGCTCAAAAAGACATAAAACAAGGTTCATATTCCTACCTTTTGCAAGATCATGTTCCGTGAATATAATAGTATCATCCGCATATTGTAAAATGGAGACACCCCCCTGTACAAGGTGGGGGACGAGTCCCCCTACTTGGCCACTCTCTTTAGCTCGACCAATAAGTACTGCCAACATATCCACTACAATGTTAAACAACACATGAGACATGGAGTCTCCCTGTCGTAAGCCCTTACGTGTCTGAAAAGAATGTCCTGTATCATCATTGACTTTTATTCCGACACTACCTTCCTGTATGAATGAATCCGTATGAGATCTCCAAGATTCATTGAACCCCTTCATACCTAAGGCTTGCCGTAAGAATGGCCATTTGACCTTATCATACATTTTTTTCAAAATCCATCTTGAAGATAACACCATCTGTACTACAGTATATATGGTCTTGTATATGTTCATCAGCTTGTCAGCCTAAATGCTCGATGTCACTATCACCATTACCTATTGCTACGTCGTTTTACCTTTTTTCGTGCGGAAGCTGTAGTTTCTATTAGTTGGTACAGTATGTTCTATATACACCTTTAAGAAAATTCTTGGTATGTTGTTCAGACAGATTTCATAGAGCAGCTCCTTCATGCCCGGTTTGAGCAGCAGCGGCTTGGATTTTCAGCACATACATCACACCAGTCGCAGGTCAGTTAACTATTATCCACCTTTCATTTAAGAAAACAACTATTATCCACCGTCGAGTTGTTCCCCTTGGAGGAACATACTGGCGATCATTCCTTCATGACAATGTTTGGTACCATAGTAATGGTGATGTATATGAATGTCGCATGTCAAGTGTATTCATTTGGTGCAACCTTTTAAAAACAAAATCATTTGGTGCAAGAATCAAATTAGACTGAATGGCCCATACTGCGAAGATGAAGATATTGGACTCACAATTATTAATAGAGGTCCTGTCATGTGTCGTGGATGCATCTATATTGAATTTTAGACTACTATTTTAATCAACAGGTCAGCATATCCGACTTTGGTCACGATGATGTGTATGAAATCTTCGGAGACATTTCATTGAGAGGGCTTTCGCACGAGTCCCTGAAGAAATTGCCACACTATGTGGTAACTGATCAGGTCCATAGCACATTTCATGAAAACCTGCCTTGCACTATTTGTCTACAGGTACAATTATCACTATCAGAATAGACTTATTTTTTGTCAGGAAACATCTTTCTTGCGTAATTTGCACTTGCACTGCTCCAGAACAGACTATCACCGGCAGGTCAAAAGCCCTTTCAATGGCCACCCGCATGTCCATATGAGACAGGGATGTCTCACCCATCTCAAATGAGTGGAAAGCCCGCCAGTGATAGCTATAATCACAGGTGGGTTCACATATATCACCCACCAGTGATCACTACCATCAATGGTGTGCTTCATGAGGCACAGAAAGCTGACGGATGAATATCACTCACACATATGTTGTATTCCCTCATAGGCTGTTTACATGCACGCCGGTATCTTGTGCTATCCCTAGAGAATAGGATCGGCTGTCATAACACATGTACATACATAGGAGATAACACGTGCAACACATACTGTTCAACGCCCCCGTTGTGGCAACATCGCTGGACGTGGCATTGAGACAGTTGTGAAACTCGGTGAAGATAGTAGTTGGGAGCCCTTTTGTGAATATGCCGGCAAAATGTGACCAGTGGCGGACCTAGAAATAAAATTAAGGATGTGCACACTTCAAAAAAAGTCAAGGTTTATTTCGTTGACTTGGATGGGCCTTAAAAATTAGCTAATTATTACATGGTAAAAAAAACATTTTCCAAAGTTCAGGGTGCGCCATGGTACACCCCCTAGGTACGCCACTGACGTTGTGGGTATATGTATAACACGATCCTCACCCAATTTGACGCGATCCGAACAAAAATGAAGATTAATCTCCACATGCTTCGCCCACTGATGTTGTACCGGGTTCGAAGACAAATACATCACGCTCTGGTTGTCACAATAGATGAAAGTGGCATTATCCAGTGGATGATGGAGCTCGGTCAGAAGTTGGGGAAGCCAACATGACTCAACAACACAATTGGCAAATGCATGATACTCCACCTCAGCACTAGAGCGAGAAACAGTATGTTACTATTTCGAAGACCAAGACACGACATTGTTGCCCAAGAATACACAAAATCCGGAGGTGGATTTGCGAGTATCTGGACAACCCGCCCAATCGGCATCTGAGTATGCATCCAAATCATGAGTGGAGGATTGATATAGTTGCCAACCAAGGTGTGTGGTGCCCTGGATATAATGCAAACTGTGTTGTATGAGCTGAAAATGTGAGTCACAGGGATCATGCATGAAGAGGCAAACTTGTTGTACCGCATAAGATAAATCTAGGCATGCCAAGGTGAGATATTGCAACGCCCCAGCAAGGATTTGGAAAAGAGAGGGATCCTCATAAGGAGGCCCATCAGTGGATGGCAACTTGGAGCGGGTGTCAATGGGAGTAGAGATGGGATTGCAATTAAGCATGTGAGCATGATCTAAATTTCAAGGACGTATTGTTGTTGAGACAGGAAAATGCAAATGTTTGTTGCAGTGCACATTGATGCCAAGAAAGTGGTGGATATCGCCAAGGCCACCCATGGAAAACTCATGCTTAAGAGAGTTGATGATGAAGTTAAGAAAAGTGGCGGTGTTGGCAGTGAGTATAATGTCGTCAACATAAATAAGTAAGCTACATGTGTATCACAATGTAGGATAAACAATAAGGAATCACACTTGGAGGCAACAAAACCAAGTTTGTGGAGGAAAGCGGTGAAATTTTGAAACCGCGTACGAGGAGTTTTCTTAAGACCATTTAGTAGAATCAACGAAGCCAGAGGGTTGTTGGCAATATATCATTTCTTGGAGATGACTGTGCGGGAATGCATTTTTACGTCCATCTGCTGCATGGGCCAAGACTGCGAGGTGACTGCGCCTGAAGCGGATAGTGGTGGGCTTGACCACATGGTTGAATGTCTCGCCGTAGTCAACACCTCCACCTTTAGTAAACTCATGAAGAACCCAACATGCTTTACGACGAGATAAGGAGCCATCCAGATTGAGTTTGTGGCGAAAATCCACTTGGCGGTCACCACATTCACACTTGCAGGACAAGGAACCAAAGACCAAGTGCCATTCGACATCAGGGCCTTAAATTCATCTAACGTTGCATTGCACTAATTAGTGTCCTTAAGTGCCGATTTGTAAGAAGCCGGTAGGCGTGAAAGGGAGGAAGAAAGGTGAGGGGATAATTTTTATTTTGTTGATTCGGCATAAAACAACCAACTTTGGCTCAAGCGCACATTGTGTGTTCATTGTGGGGTGGTTTTATGGGAGCGGCTTTTCGCGGTAGTGCAGGGACACACGACGGAGCAGGAGAGGGATGAGTGGAATGCAAGGAAGATCCGGGCTAGTCAGTGGCGGTAGGTGGGTCGGAAGGGGAGGAGGATGCCACCAGGATCAGGGTGAGAGGCATTGGATCTGACATGAATTGAGAGGGGTTGTCAGTGCAGACGGGGGATGCAAAACTCGATGGACAGAGTGTGGGACCTATAGGATTGGTGGGTGACGCGGGAGGAGGTAAGTGGGGTGACATGGAAGGCTGGGAGTCACTGGTGTTTTTGTGTGCGCGGAAGTGGCGGACAGGAGCGAGATGGCGTGCTGGGAGATGGGCACAGGATCGGGAGCTGATTTGTTCGGGCCGGACAAGGTAGGTGAGAGGGGGGTTCGATAACTGGCGAATTTGGTGGTAGGGTCGGTGAGTGATCTGGTGTGAAGAGGTGTTGTGTAGGCGGGGCTGCGAGAAGGACGTAGGGAAATTTGATTTCATCAAAAATTACATGCCTAGAGATGTTAACATGGCAGGAGTGGAGATCTAGGTATCGGTAACCAAGGAAAATGTGGCGAATAAAGCAAGGAGCTAATTTATGAGGGACATGACATATGTGTTTGGGGAGCATAAGCAACCAAAGGTGCGGAGGATGGTCGTATGTTGGATGGACACCAAAGAGAAGATAGTAGGGCCTAAGAAAATTAATGGGACTGGATGAGTGGCGATTGAGAAGATAGGTGGCGGTATGGAGGGCTTCAGCCCAAAATGGCAGTGGAAAGTTTGCCTGAATGAGGAGCGTATGAACAGTGTCTTTGGTTGAGCGAATGAGTCGTTTGTCTTTGCAGTTTTGAGGGGAAGTGTAAGGGCAGGAGAGCCGAAAACTAATGCCGTCTTTAGAGAAGAACGTGCGAAGAGAGTTGATGAATTCACTGCTCTTCCAAACTGACAAGTAGAGCATATACAAGGGGTGACATTACTATCCACAGGTACGCAATTCCTTTATCAAGTGGAACTTAATTCTAATAACTTGAATTAGAAGCTACCTACCAGACACAAAGTCACTTAGGATGACCGGAATTTGACCAAGAGGCAAAATACAATAATTTTGAGTTGGTTAGCAAACAACGTTTAAATCCTCAAAAATCACAAAGGGTTGAAGGAACTATTCTAAAGAAATAATAATAAGTTACCTGATGCCAAAGAAGATGTGGATATTAAATAGCATCACAAAATAGAGGTGAGCAAACCGTGTATGTACAGAATAAAGGTGTATTTCTTGAGGTAAATTGAGAAAATGATGGGAAAAATACCAGGTTAAAGCATGTATATTGTTAAGGTGTGTATAATCAAAACGATTAAAGCACACGTCATTTAGAAGTTCTTTTGCCAGTGCTTCACAACAAATGTTTTTTTGTGTGTGGAAAGCTTCACAACAAATGCTAAAACACTTTCAAGCAAGAAACCAAAACAGAACACAGGAAACTATCAAGTACAAGAAACCAAAAGAGAACACAGGAAACTATCAAGTACAAGAAAACACATTATGCGACTAGACTTAGTTGTGGATTTAACAGTCTGCCTATGCACCGCGAGAGCAGATGTAAATATCCTGGATTTCTTAAGGGAACGTTCATGATTCTGATAGAAGTTGCGGTCACTACTCTATAGGACTCTGCAGTACTTGAAAACATGCACAAAGTTGACATCCTCAATACACCATGATTACACTAAAATCAAATGTTTATATAGACAACAAAAAGACATTATCACATATTATAGAAGAACCAACTGTAGTCAACTTAGATAATTAATTATTGTAGAGAATTAAGGTAGCAATCAATTAGCTTGGAGGAGTGTTGGTTTTGGTTCGACAAAAATGTACTCCCTCCATCCAATATTAGTTGTCGCTGAAATGGATGTATGTAGACGTATTTCAGTGTTGGATACATCCGTTTGAGCGGCAACTACTATGCAACAAATGTAGTATTATGTAAGGGAAAGGCATGTCCTCTGGCTATTTCATTAAGAAGTGAAAACCGACAAACCTGTAGAGAATATTTACAAAAAGAACTAAAAATAATAGAGCCGAAAACTACATTATGTTGAGGTTCCGTCGCTACCATAATTGCATACAAGGAGTCAAGATTAGCTAACATGTTATAAACTACCTGGGTCATAAATGTGTATTAAGTTGATCAGTGTCCTAAAAAGATCCATAGCTGAGTAGTTTCAGTAGGTGGTTGCACGTCGATCAGTGCCCCGAAGATCCGTAGCAGAGTTAGGAGCAGGCCCACCATAATTTATGGGTATTCTGCTGAATACACATTAATTTTGGCAAAATAATAATATGTATTGTTCCGCCCAACATATAGTATAATTTGGCCATCGAATATTAAAAGGAATGAAGTTGTAGAGTAATTGGTTGAGACATTATTACTTGGGTTCCTCATTTCTTTTCTTTCACTTGCATTATATTTCAATCATTATTACATGTCTAGATAAAAAAAACCATGTGTTTCAAGGAGCTTGAGATATTTTGACATTAGAAATGGCAAAGATATGCTAAAATTGTGTTTTCGTGACCAAAATTCAGTTTCGACAAGGCCCAAATTTGCAAATTTTCATTGTGCTAGCTACAACAATTATCTGTACTAGTCATCCACCCGTGCATCTGCACGGGCTAGTAATTGTAATTAATAGAACAACTTTGATTCATTCTAAAATGAGAAACTACAAAAAGTAATATAATGTTACAAAATTGTGGTTTAATATGCGTAATATCTTTTATTTATGTGCCTAAGATATGGATTTTATTCCATTTTGGTTCAAGATCATGGCAAGAGGCTCCACGGAATCTTAGTAAGTATAAGGACATACTCCAAATTAGAACTGAACCTTAACACTTATATAGAAAAAATTGTATGTAAGTAAATTATGAGTAAGAGGAAGTATAAACATGGGTAAGCAAGCATTATTTCATTTTTTATGTCTATGAATGGAACACATCAAAAGTGATGTTTGAATTTAGCAATGTATACTCTACAAAACAAATTTAAAATATATACCCGTTCATCAATAGTAATTTACTACTTTTTGTGGCTTAAAATAGTGTCTCCACTTCAGATGGTTGGAAAACACACGTGGAAAGTTTATCATCATTTAAGTTATTTCAACCTGGCAAACTTGTATTTTTCCACTTAAATATTATTTTATTATTTTTTCTACTTAGTGCATCTTGCATGTATGAAGTTGTGTCCATTCGAAACTATTATGTATTTATTTTCTACTTAGTGCATCTTTTTACTTTGTGAGTTTTTCATGTTTTACTTTTCAAGAAAAAATAAGAAAACTATTTTTTGTTTATCTCAACCTCAGAAATCCTAATAGTATTCTCCTTGATCTTGTAGGATATGGTAGCTGGCGAGACAGCAAGGAGGTTGCCGAATTGCTCCCATGCTTTTCACCAGCCCTGCGTGGACAAATGGCTCTTTACCCACGGTTCATGCCCTATGTGTCGGCAACATGTGCAGCGTATATAGGAATACATGCATTTTTTACAGTCGAGTTCTCTGTCCTAGAAGGAATTAATTATGTAAAATATATGCTCTCATACAATGTAGAAAGGGAGAGGAGAGAGAGTATACACACACCGCGTACTCCAAGCAAGTGGATCTGTACATCTGACATTTTATCTTACATTCCGGGAAAATGTTGTGTGGAAACGTCTGCCATAGAATGTATACAAGACATTCAATTTTACAATGTGCTTCTGTGATGAGGCAGAAACAGTGCATCATTTGTCTATTTCTTGCCCATTTGCTACTCGTATGCTTCATATGACATTCAATTTGCATCCACCCACCAGTATAACCAATATGTTTGGCAACTTGTTGAGGGGGGACTGAGGCCAAAACTAAAGCACGTAACCGCGTGGATGTTTGTGCTTTGCTTTGGGCTATTTGAAACCGTTGTAACAATTGTATTTTTAACAGAGTGAAAGTTCATTTTTTTTTTGCACATTATCTTCCATGCTACAGGATAGATCCATATGTGGTCATTACTGCAAACATGCGAAGGTGCGCCAACTTATATCCTCTCGATACAACCAATGGGAGATGTGGTAGCATGGGATAAGTACAATCAGTCTGGATGACATTCATATAGGACGGCTGCGGGTTGAGAGAGTTTTGCTAGATGGAAGAACCAAGACCGCGTGACATACATGGGTCAGAGCAACTCTAGCAGAATCACCAAAAGACAAGCCTTTATAATTGTTTTACAATGCAGAGTAATAAAACAATTAGGAGGCCTAAGAGCACTTGTATCAACCCAAAGACTCCATGTGACGCATTGTTTATGATTTTGAGGATACACACTGACAAGTGGAGCCCGTTTGTCGCTGTCCAATCCTTCTTCCCAGTTCCTTCTCCGTTCGACATCGATGGCACCATGCACTAGAGATCACAGAGAACACGCACCACAAAGAGCACACACACGCGCGTGCATGCCCATAGCACACATGCACATGGCACAAAAGACAAACACATGCACACGAGCGCAAACTCGACTTGTGCACACAGCCAATCATAGAAAGTTATAAAGTGCACCCTCAAAGCTCCTCCCCGACCTCTAAATATAAAGAAGTGAGCTATTCTTTTTTACAGCAGCTAGTGACCTATTTTTAGAGTGCCATTTAGAAATAATTAATAATAGAGTAGAGTAGAATGAAAAATGAGATATCTTGTTTCTAGAAAAACAATTTTGAGGGGGAGTTAAGGAAATCTATGAATTACTCTTAGCTTTCATTATCTTCATTTTTTCAATTTTTTCATGAAATTTATTGTTAATATATAGGATTCACCCTCGCACCATGTAGATCTAGGGGGTCAAGTTTAATTGTTTAAAGTATACCATAGTTAGAGAGTTGCAAGAAACTGAGGCTTGGTAGAGCTCAGGCGATGCTTGCAAACATTTTTTTAATTTGTGAATATTTTTTTGAAACAACATCATCTCAGAGTTCATAGAAAAATTAAATTAGTGATTTTTTTAAATTCTAACCTATTTAAGAAAAAATGTGATTTTTAAAACAAAACATCTTTTCAATCCATGATTTTATTTTATTTTTGAACATTTTAAAAATTTCAGTTACATGTTTTTACTTTGTAGATTTTTTACCTAAGTTCGTAAAGATTTTATAATTTCGGACATATAACTGAAGTACTTGTAATAAAACATAACACTTCTCCGAAATAAATAAAAACCCAGCCAAATTCCTTCAGAAAAAATTGCAGGATCACTGATTGGGTCTGCCTGCTACGCATGAAGTGGATGTCTCATTTTTTCCTGCGGGACGAGTGGGATGTGACATTGTTGGGAGCAACTAACTGAGAGGTAACCCTTGCAGGAGCCCCTCAAGAGTCACTTTTGGTGGACTGAGAGTGTGCCACTTGGCGTTCAGCCGCCACCACGTGTCGCATGCTGGGTGCACCCTCAAGATTTTATTTTTTCTGTATGCTCTTTCTGGGTTTTAGGTTTTTGCCCAATGTACCCAAGATATTAGGAAAGAAAAAACACCGCAAAAAAAATCTGTTTTTTTTCTGCCGCGAGAGACACATATTTGCTTATCGTGGGGGCGTAGGCTTGCTTCCGCAAGACACGGATGTGCCTCTCGGAAAGGAAAAAAGGCATTTTTTTTCTTCCGCATGAGGCACATATTTGCTTCTTTTGGAGACACAGGTTTGCTTCCACGAGAGGCACAACTATGACTCACGAAAAGGAAAAAACATTTTTTTCTTTCATGAGAGACACCGATTTGTTTCACGCGAGGCACATATTTGATTCCGTGAGAGACACAGAAAAGGGAAAAAGTGAGAAAAAATCGTGCTTCTAGCTTTGTTTTTTTCCTTCCCTTTTTTTCTTCTGCATTTTTCATGAAAAAACTTCCTAAAAAACTATTAACATGAAATCTAGTTTTGAATATCTCAATGCAAAAATCCAACGGTGAAAATGGTTCATGATTTGGATATGTGCATGGTTTAACAATTAGAACATTTTGAATAAATGAATCTACGGAAAAAGGGGAAAACTCCTAGGTTGCGACAAGTGGCGCCACTTGTCGCAACCTAGGAAGGCGGGAGTGACCTTTGCAAGGGGTACCCTTAGTTAGTTACTATTTCGGACATTGTTTGTTTTTTGGCACATGAAGATGCGGGTTCGAATTGGGAGAGCTCCTCTTCAGCGCACAAGTCACTATAGCGCGTACTGGTGATTGATCTAGGCCTAGTTCTTTTGCCAGAATCTGGGGATTCTCCCAGAATCCAACCCCGGCGCAACTTCTCCCAGAATCTTTGAGCCTCATTTGTTTTACAATCCTATCTAGTTAGGGTCTAATTAAACAGGATTGTAAAATAAATGGGGCTCAAAGATTCTGGAAGAAGCTGGGTAGGAGTCGGATTCTGGCAAAAGAACTGGGCCCTAGGCTATTTTCTGAAAGCCCATTTACATTTCTCTGTTTTCTTCCTTCGTTTCTTTGTTTCGTTCGATCATTTCGTCTATTTCCTTCTTCCGTCTGACTGTTTCTTCCATTCCGCTTCTTTGTTTCTTTCTATGTTCATTCATTTAAAGGAAAAAAAAAGTCGCCCAAGAAAGTGAGTTTGCTAGTTGTGAGTCTATCTTTGAAGGCCGGGCAATGAATCAAGAAGCCCATAATTTAGCTAAATACACTCTAGTTCGTAAGAGATCGGGTGCCACTTGTAGCTGGGGGTTCCACAAGGCCTAGTGGCGGAGCTAGACTGTCCATGCAGCCAGCGCAAAATACAAAGGGATGTGGTTCATGGGCATTTGCCCACTAAAACTCATGATTAATTCTCCATCTCCTTCTATAATCCCCAATGGGAGTTCCTGGGCAGAGCCCGGGCAGCTGCCCAGGGTCGCCCGGAGGTGGTTCCGCCATTGGACCTGTTTGGTATCCCTGTAAACCTATCACTTTATCAATAAAAGAAGGTCTTAACGCAAAAGCAGAAAACAATAGTTAGTGAACAAAAGATATATCAGCGTGGAGGTAGCACAACACACAGATGAATAGATTTCACTGCTTCTATAGTTGCTGAACAAAATTTACAAAATTCATGAAAATGGTGTCTTTTGGCCAAGAGAGTATTAAAATTAAGAACTGAACATAATGAACAGGGAGAAATAAAATGAAAAAACGAGCTATGATTTTGGTTTTTCAGCAGTGGAATATTAAAAAAAGTTGTATATCTTTCAATTACAATGTGAAGCTTCTGTCTTGGTACATGCCATAAGAAAAGAGCTATATTAAAGGAAGATTGCAAAAAAGAATACGTTGTTTAAACGGAAAGAATAATTGCATGTAAAAAATGAAAATTCAAGAAACAACATTTTTTCACAAAAGAAGTAAGGAAATTAATTGCTTAGGTAATAAAATGATTCAAAAAAAAATCATGGAAACAACAATGACCATTGTGATGTTACATGAAACAGTCAGTATCTTGGGACTTTTTCTAAAAAGCTTGCAGTAGAGAGGGAGTCATTGAACAGCTGATAACCCTGTAGAAGCCAATATAGAAGAAACATTATTGTTATGAACAAGGTTGGGGGAAATAAGTAAGAAAAAAATAATTTCAACAGAAGAACACAACTAACATTTTTTTGTAAGAATGATTTCACTAAGTTGCGGTCTCATATACGAAAATTTCGCGTAGCGCCTGTCAATCATCCTTAACAAGAAAAAAATATGAAAAAATGAAGAAATTAAACAAAGGAGTTGGTTAAAGGTAGACTTAATTGTTAGTGATATTCAAATGTTCCTCTCCAAATTCAAAAAAGGATCACAAAAAATCAAATATTTTTTCTTCAAATTTAAAAAAAATCATCAAATTCAAAAACAGTTTACGAAATTCAAAAACATATTTCAGCATAATTCATACTAAAGTTCACGATATTCAAAAATAGTTCACCAAATTGAAATATTGTTAATGATATTCTGAAACAGTTCCCAATTTTAAATATTGTCCACGCCATTAAAAAAATGTGTTTACGAAATTCAAAAAACGTGTTTGAAATTCCAAAAAAATCACCAAATTCGAAAATATTGTTCACGACATTGAAAAATAGGTAAACCATCCTAATCAAACCATTTTTCATAAGTACATCGATATCTTCTTTTTCTAATACGCTAAAGGCGCACACAGGCGGGCCGCTGTATCAAACAAATGGTACTCCATAGCAGGTAGCAACCACACCATTATTTGTTTGAGCTGTGTAGATTTTGCCATCTCGTGCGCTCGTAAAGCTTGTGGATCTCCAGATAGGTGTCCCACCAGAGTAGAGCAGAGCAGATACTACTCCCAAAAAAAAAACAGAGCAAACCAGAGCCACCGCAGCGTCTCATCCACATTTCCGCATAGACAAAGCTTCCCTGCCATACATCACACCGTATGTGATCACTGAACTTGGCAATACTGCCATGCTGGTCCTTGGAGGAAGACCTCTGGCCTCTGCATCTGGGCGATGCATGCAGCCACTTTATTAATTATTCACATCACAAGGCTGACAGGCTTCAGATATACTCCCTCCGTCCGGAAATACTTGTCATCAAAATGAACAAAAGGGGATGTATCTAGATGTATTTTAGGTTTAGATACATCCCTTTCTATTCATTTTGATGACAAGTATTTTCGGACGGAGGGAGTACCAAGCTGCAGGCTACGCTTCTTCTGGACTAGGTAGTGTTTCTGCTTCTTCTTCTTCCTTAGCATGGCTTCGGTTACTCTGCAGACTTGTTCCAATTTAATTCATCACCCTTCTTGGCAGCCGATTCTGAAATAATGGTTTCAAGTCGGTTAATCTGATAAGAACAAGGAGCTGGCTTGACTTTACTGGGGCCTAGTTACCTCGCATGAACAAACGTTCTGCACTGTTTTGTGTACACCAATTGCTGGAGTCCTCAAGTAGGTGTGCAGATAGCAGTCCTTGCTTGCCATAATCTTCTTCTTACCTTCTCAGTGCCGAATTTGGTTAGACTCAGAGTAGACACCAACAGCGCATGTCTGACTGAAATAGATAAAAGATCATGAAAAGAAGCTTAATTTTGCAGATTAAAAGGAGAGCCGCTTTGGTAAGACTAGAGAATGATAAAAGAGAGCACTTACGCTGCTGTGTATACATGAGACACTGCAAACCCAAAGAGTAGACAGAGACAACGATTGTATGATGCCATAATATGTACAAATTCATGAACTTACCATGCAGCTCTGCCAGTCTGTTGGTGACATTTAGTCCTTGGAAAGAAGAGATCTTCTGAAGTCTTAAAAGACATTGTCCTGGAGTTGTAATCATGCATCTTGATGACTTGATGGAGTTACGAAATTTCAGAATTGCACACGCCCTGCACTGCAAAATTCACTGTTTCATCAAAAATTGGCTCCACACCTATTAAATTCCATTAACAAGAACAGGTATGACAAATGCAGAATACCTGGTATCAGTAGAAATGCATACCTTGTCGGTGGCAGAACACTATCAAGTCTTTTTTTTAGGCTAAACACTATCAAGTCTGAACATGATGACCTTTTAAACATCAAAACTGAACTTTCCAGATTGCCATCAAGTCTTCATGAGTTCTGGACGAATATAAACACAAGTGGTACTGAGAGCAAAGTAGCAGCAAGACATCAGAAACACACAAACACCTTTTTTTTCGATAAAGAGCACACAAACACCTGAAGAGCAAAGCCATCGGAAATTATAATACATGAACACCTGGTATTGACAACAATGTAGCAGTGGATGAAAACATTTTATATAACCTTAATATGGGTATCTTGACCCATATAGTGTCGTTTATTCCATAATTCTGATTGTGAAACCTAGTGTTTGGCTTGTCACTGTCTATAGTACTCGAGCTAGATATTCCGCGGTGGAACGAACCTTATGGGCATAAACGCAAGCACTTGGCAGGCAAGCACCTGACCAGGTGGCGCGCAATTGCTTCCAGCGACAGAGGAGAGGCCGGGCGACCATACCGGCATGTAAGAACACTGCTCAATTACAGGCACACCAGGCACGGCTAGATCAAGAAGGCACTGGTGGCACAGCCGGTGCGCACAAACAGCGGCGCGCTCCAGCAAGCAGGCGACAAGAGGCTGAATTAGGCTGGCCTGCTGAAGGGGGGGCCAACTTGATTCCTGTCAGCTCCACATATGACAGTTATATTCAGGCTATTATTACCGGGATAAGCATTTGTAAGAAAGAGA
>NW_021296235.1:213912-233416 GCF_002162155.2 Triticum dicoccoides | reverse complement strand
TGGCCCTGGCGTTGGTGCGAGTTGGTGGCCAGCTAGGGGACCGGGGGAAACCTTGGCCGGTCCGGCGGCGGCAACGCCCAAGGGCGCTGCTTTCCTCCATGGGGGCGCAGCCGAGGTCCCCTGCTTCCACCCCGACCCACCCTGCCCGGGTGAAAACCTTATATCCTCTCGGATTTGGCGGCGGCGGCGCCTTGCGCGCCGTGACCTTGCTGGAGGCGCCGTTAGGGAGGCGGGATGCGGTCGGGAGGCGCTGCAGGTGAGGGACGGAGCTGCCTCCTCTTCATCGTCCGATTCCACGAAGCGTATTTCCACCTAGCTGGACATGGACCGTGGCGGAGCGGCCGGCTAGGGATATCCCAAATTGAAGTGGCCGCACTATGTCCACCTTCCGATGTGAGGGCGGCATTCTTCGAGCTCTAGGGAGAGCTCCTCGAAACCCCGACGGTGCGGCGCCTACGAGCCATGGCGAGGGGGTAGGGTCCCTCTTCGGTGATTGAGATGGAAGATGTTGTTCCCCTTCTTCTCTAGGTGTTCCTGGAGCATGGCCATCTTTGAAGGTCGGATATGCCCTGCTTTGCTGCTCTGCTTTTCCTCGTATGATCCTAGTGTGGAGTGCTCGGCCTTTGCAAGCTGTAATCTTAATTTCCTTTGCATTAGCTGCTTGTGGAGGTTGTAGTTAGCGTTTCAGTCCAGTGTTCCCATTGTATCCTTCTGACCGCTGTAATTTGGTTGTTTGCTGTAACTCCTGGCCGGTTGATGGCTTTGTTAATTCAAAGCCGGGCTCCTCGCGAGCCTTCGTTCTAAAAAAAAAATATTCAGGCTATTAAGTGCTTCCTTCTCCCGGTTCAATCCATACTGCAGAAACATACAGGTTGGTTATTCGGTTATATATAATGCATCTTAATGCCTTTTTGGAATTTCAAAATTGCACATGCCCTGAAATGCATTACCTTCAGACTGCTACTGCTCCCTATTATCTGAATTGTCTCCAGGGGTGCAGTGCTATTCCTGCGAAGATCCTATACGCCATTATAACAATAAAAAATAACAGTTATGATGAATGGAAGAATATCTGGTATTAGTAGAATGAAGACTGAACTGAAAAACTGCAACCTTATCTGTTGCAAGTAGACCTGATAGGTATCAGTAGAATGTAGACTTGATTTAAAAACTGCAAACCTTATCAGTAGCAAAACACTGACAGTTCACTGTTTTCCATAAGATAATCCCTAAAGCTGAACTTCTTCATGACTTTTGGAAAGCAAACGAACAAACACTAGAAAACCTGAAGAGCAAGCAAACAGAAATTAGGAATGCAGGAACACCTGGTACTGGTAGCAACATAGCAGTGGATGAAAAAAAATTGATAACCTTAATATCAGTAGCTTGACCCCAAAGTCTCATTTATTCCATAGTGATATTTTGATCATCACACCAGAAATAGGGAAGTAGACTATCATGTCTTGATGAATGACAATAACCCAAAGTTAAATGCAAAATATGATGAAGCTTATAAGATTGAACGAACGCCTGCTGCACAGAGAACCAAAACAAATGGTTATCACTGGTTTCGTTGGTAATTACATCTAGGAAGAAAAGAAGAGAGACTTGCAGTAGGCATTGGCTGATAATTATGTTGGTTTTCTCGACTTGTGGAGAGAGAAATCTGAAATACGGCAGACCAATCTGCATTTGAATGAACGAGTTATTGGCATGTGCAGGAGACCAATCTGTATGCTATGTATCCTAGGTCTCTAGAGTAAACCAGCAGGGAAGTTCAAGTTATGTTTTGCTTCAAACCTCATATGTGAACACATGAGGTGAAGGGATGCACGCTCTGTTTTGTGTAGCAGTTCAGTCTAGAGTTTCTATTGGTCAGTGTTAAGTTGTAAAATAGTGGTCATGTCTTGATATTTCTGTGGGTCCGTTGTAAGAGGAGCCTATAAATAAAAGGCTTAGCATATGTATTATGTAAGGAGGTTGAAGTTATATTTCAGAAAATGCACCTTGTTGATGCACCAAATCTGTGCTTCTGCGTGCCCGAGGTTGGATTTGAACTTTGCCATTTCGTTTGATTGATATTTATAGATTAGACGTGACTTTAATTCTGTTCTTGCATCTAGCAAGGACTGAATCCCGATCTTATTTTCTGCTTCCCCTCTTGCATCTACTTTGCTTCCACCAAATTATATCTTCTACATAATTTCTGGTTGCTGGATTAATCAACTTCTCCTGGTTCACCCGCTTCTCCACCAAAACCCCCCAAATAATGCTGTTAGTAGTGCATGTGTAGTGAAAGATCAGGGCCAATCAGCACACACTGTGTCTTATCAGATATGGTACAGCAGGAGTAAAAATGTCCTTACCAGAGTTATGTATAGGAAGCAAGCAAGCATCGGTCCATATGATTGAAAAGCAGGGGTGATGATCACCTCCCACGTTTTCTCATCGCCTCATAAAGCCAACAAATCTTCCAGGATTATTATGACTGTGTGGACAAGGAAAAATGACTGGTTTCAGCCTTGCCAGATGTCTCTGGCACAGCGGGCATATGGGGCCTCCTGCTAGAAACAAGGCACGACTTGAAGGACACGACTTGAAGCAAGCCGAATGATACGAGAGCAGCATTCCTTTGCTGAGAAGAACAAACTCACCATTGTTAGGTTGATCTCTATCCCGTTCGAACCCAACGGGTTGAACGGGCCCCTGACTCGCGCCCTGATCGGGGGCGCCCAACCAATCCATGGTTGGTGGGCCCCTGCCGCCAGCGCAATATAAAGAGGTGGGGTGCGGGGGCACGTATGACGAGGTTGACCGTGCACCACAACACCACCGAAACACCAATCCGATCTAGGGTTTTGCGCTAGGCCGACGGGAAGCTCCGCCGCCACCACCTCGCCCACACTCCGCCATCACCATGGCCGGTGCTGGATCGAGTTCGTCCGCACCAGGAGAAGGTAGGTTACCGGAAAGATCTAGTCTACACGATCCAAAGAGATCTATCAATGGTATCAGATGCCACTGGCTAGATGATTTCGGTACAAAGAAACAAAAACAGAAAAAGAAAAAGAGATCCCCTCCCCCAAGAACCCTAGACAGGGCAAAGTAAACCACCGGATTTTGGCCTTGGGCCTCACCGGCAAAGAGCGCCGCCGCACGGCCGCGCCTGTTCCTCTCGATCCCCACACGCATCGGCAAGCCGAGGTGCGGGGACGAAGAACCACCGGAGCTAGCAATTGCTCGCGGAAAAGAAAGGAAAAAGACACACACAAAAAAAAGAAGGAGGTTAGCACCGCGGCCAAATCCCTCGGCGGCGGCGCGCTCACCGCGAGGGAGGACGCGCGACCGACGAGGAGGATAGCCACGGCGCGATCTGGCCGCGCTCTTCCTCTCGCTGAAAAGAAAAAAGGTGTAGCCTCTCTGTCTTCCTCTCCCTCATGGAACGGAAGGGGAAAAGGGAAGGTGGCTCTCGCGCGTTGCGGTGGCTGCACGCCGTTGCCGGCGGAGCCCCAACCCGGCTACAGGGGAGCAGAAGAGGCCCCGCCGCGTCGCTCTCTCTCTCTCTATCACACGAAGAAGAGGGTGATGAGGGAAGAAAGGATGGGAAGGAGAGGCCCGCGCGGCGCGGTGGCATCCGCCGTCGTCGCCGGCGGCCGGGGCGAAGCCCGTCTCTCCGCCGTCAGCGGAGTGCGCGAGAGGGGCACGGGGGCTGGGGAGGAATGGCGCTAGGTTTTCGGTCGCTAGGGATCGACTCTCGTTTTGTTCAAGCGAAACGCGCGCCTGGCCGTCGGATCTGCGCGGGCGGCCAGGATTGAAACCCTAGCGCTCTAAGGGGGCGCGCTGGGCCGATGGGCCGAAAGTGGGAGAGCGGCCGCGCGGGCACAACTGCGGGCACAGCCCACGCGCGAGCTGGGCTGAGGCCGCAGGCGAGGGCGGCCCAGGCCGAGTCGGGCCGGTTGCTGCTGCAGTTTTCTTTTCTGTTTTAATAGTTTTGTCCAGATTTTCTTTTTGGGCAGATTTCATAAATAGTTTTTTTATCCAAATTATTTTTCCAACGAAAATCTTTTGTTTAGAAAATAGAAAAGTAAACAAAAAAGTTCTGAAAATGAAAATAGAAAATTTTCAGAAAAAGAAATGTTCATGAATTTTACAGAGAAAATAATAAAGTTCATGAATCTTTTATTTAATCAAAGAAAAGTTTCTGTAAAAATTAAAAAGTTTGTGAATTTTTATTCACGTTTTTCCGCTGCGTAAATAATTATTAGTGCTCTTTAAAAGAAAATAAAAGTTTAGATAGAATTATGTTTTTAAGAGCATGTTAAAGTAATTATTGAAATGATATGATTATGTTATTTTTTATGACCAACGTTATTAATAACATGATCATGTTTTATTATTGAAATTTAAAGGTGCATTTATTTTTAATATTTTGCCCAACGGTAATATAGATTTAATTGCATAGACAATTGTATGCTTAATTTGACCAACGTTAGATTATTGCATATGATTGTTATACTGATGTCACTTAAATTGTGATTTCAGGAGGCTTTCACTTGATGAGTTGCCTAAAAGAAGTTCCGACACTCAGAGGTGACAACCACACTGAGTGGAGGAAGAAAGTTGAACTGGCATTTATTTGTGCTGATCTTGACTGGGTTGTGGTGAAACTACAGCCGGTCAGACCCACAGAGCCAGTAAGAGAGGCCACTGATGATGATGCTGCATGGGCTAAAAAGAAGGGGGACTATGCTCCTTTGGAGCAGTCCTACCTCATAGATAACGAAAAGTGGGTCAATGCAAACAAAAAGTGCATGGCTTTCATAAAGAATACAATTGAGAGTGCCATTATGGGCTCCATTGCAGAGTGCACTTCCGCAGGGGAGTTGCTTGCAAAGATAAAGAGCCAGTTCACTGGCTCTTCAAAGATCTATGCCACCCATGTGTTAGAGCAACTGGTGACAGAACGCTACACAGGTGGTAATCGTGGAATAAGAGAGCACATCCTCAGGATGAGTAATATGGCAGCAAAGCTCAAGCACATGGATGCGGATTTGGAGATCAAAACAGCGCTCCTGGTCCACCTGGTCATGGCTTCACTGCCACATGAGTTTGCAACTTTTGTTGTAAATTATAATATGTCACCTGGAACATGGGACATTGAAAAGACAATAGCAATGTGTGTCCAAGAAGAGGACAGACTCAAAGCCGCACATGGTGGTTCAATCAACTATGTGAAGGATTGGAAGAAAAAGAACTACAATCAAAACAACAAAAGTTCTCCTTCAAAGAATGGAAAAGCCCCCTATCAGCATCAGCATTAGCAACAGTCTTTCTCAGTGGACAAAGACACGTGTCTCCACTGCAAGCAGAAAGGGCACTACAAGAAAGACTGCGCTGCTTGGCTGAAGTCAGTCATGGCAAAAAGAGGTAACAATATAGTTTCATTTGTCAATGAATCCTTGTATACACAGTTTTCAAAATCCCTTGGTGGATTGATTCAGGAGCAACTGTTCATGTTGCAAATTCTTTACAGGGATTCCATTCGACGCGAACTACGCTAAGAAGCGAAAGACGCATTGAAGTGGCAAACGGAGAAGTTGAAGCTGTCGGTGACATCTCCTTGGAGTTAGCTGGCGGATTCAATCTTCTACTTAGAGATGTTTTATTTGTTCCATCATGTCATAGAAACTTAATTAGTGTTTCTTGTTTGGACAAAGATAATTATGAATGTCATTTTGGACATGGCAAGTGTGCCATTTGGTATAATAATGCTTATGTGGGTGATGCTTTACTACATGATGAGCTTTATTTGTTATCACTTCGTGAAAAAGTTTATTCCGTTTGCAACGTGAAAGAAAATGTTTCCGCGTCGAATAAAGAGCAAAAGAAAAGAAAAAGAACATTCGACTCATCTAAACTATGGCACTGTCGCTTGAGCCATATTTCGAAGGGGAGAATAGAAAGATTAGTCAAAAGTGAAATTCTTCCTCCGTTAGAATTTTCAGACTTAGCACAATGCATAGATTGCGTTAAAGGAAAGTACGTAAAACAAATCAAAAAAGGTGCAATCCATAGCACAGGCACACTAGAAATCATCCACACTGATATTTGTGGACCATTTCCGATGAAAAGTGTGGATGGATATGACTCGTTCATAACATTCACAGATGATTACTCTCGCTATGGATATATTTATCCAATCAAAGAAAGATCTGAAGCGTTGGATAAATTTAAAATATTCAAAGCTGAAGTTGAAAATCAGCATGATAAAAGAATAAAGATAGTTAGGTCCGACCGTGGGGGAGAGTACTACGGTCGGCACACTCCATATGGCCAAGTCCCTGGACCTTTTGCAAAGTTCTTGCAGGAGACTGGCATTGTTGCCCAGTATTCAATGCCGGGCGAACCTCAGCAAAATGGAGTACCTGAAAGGCGCAACCGTACACTTATGGATATGGTGCGCAGCATGATGAGTTATTCCAACTTGCCATTGGGATTATGGATGGAGGCGCTTAAAACCGCCATTCACATTCTCAATAGAGTACCAAGCAATTCGGTGCCCAAAACACCGTACGAGCTATGGACAGGAAGGGTGCCATCCCTACAACACTTCAGGGTGTGGGGGTGCCCTGCTGAGGCCAAAATGTTTAATCCAAACATTGGAAGGTTAGATCCCAAAACAGTGAGTTGCCACTTCATTGGCTATCCAGACAGATCAAAGGGTTTTTGTTTCTACTGCCCAGGCAGATATACAAAGTTTGTAGAAACGAGACATGCAGTCTTCTTAGAGGATGAAATGATGAGGGGAGCTTGGTAGCTCGGAAAATTGATCTCGAGGAGAAGAGGGTGCATGCACCTAATCCAATGATTCATGAGCCATTTTTCTCACTACCAGTTGCAACTCCACCCATGACAACTATGGGGGCAGACCCGGAACCTGTCCATCAGGAGCCGACTGAACCCGTTGTTGAGCATGAAAGGGAGGTGCAGCAGCAAATTTTAGAAGAAGTGCCAGAAGTTGAGGCACAGAATGTGCCAGAAATTGAGGCCCTTAGAAGGTCTACAAGACCAAGAAAGTCAGCTATTTCTGCTGACTTTAAAGTTTATAACACAGAAATGGTTCATATCGAAAAAGATCCCACCTCATATGAAGAAGCCATGAGAAGCCCTCATTCATCGATGTGGATGAAGGCAATGGAAGACGAGATGAAATCAATGAGTTCCAAAGATGTTTGGGACTTAGAGGAAATTCCTAAAGGAGCCAAATCAGTAGGCTACAAATGGGTCTACAAAATTAAGTATGACTCTAAAGGGAATATAGAAAAATATAAAGCACGACTCGTGGCAAAAGGATTTACACAAAGAGAAGGGATAGATTACAAAGAGACATTTTCTCCGGTCTCATGTAAGGATTCCTTCAGAATCATAATGGCATTAGTTGCTCATTTTGATTTAGAGTTACATCAAATGGATGTAAAGACGGCATTTCTCAACGGAGATTTAAAAGAAAATGTCTACATGAAACAGCCCAAGGGTTTTATCATGGAAGGCAAGGAAAATATGGGATGCCGCCTAAAGAAATCCATTTATGGATTAAAGCAAGCCTCTAGGCAGTGGTATTTAAAGTTTAATCAAACGATTAAAAGTTTTGGATTTAAAGAAAATATTGAGGATAACTGCATTTATGCAAAGTTTAAAAATGGGAAATATATTTTCCTAATCTTGTATGTGGATGACATTCTGCTTGCTAGCAGTGATGTTAGTCTACTACAAGAAACAAAGAAGTTCTTATCCTCGAATTTTGACATAACAGATCTTGGTGAAGCATCATATGTTTTGGGCATAGAAATTCATCGAGATAGAAACAATGGAGTCTTAGGACTATCGCAGAAAGCATATTTGGAGAAGGTTCTTAAAAAGTACAATATGCATGCGAGTAAAGCCACACCTGCTCCTATAGTTAAGGGCGATAATTTTGGAAAATTTCAATGTCCCAAGAATCAGTATGAGATCGATCAAATGAAAGGAATACCATATGCTTCGGCAGTTGGCAGCTTACAGTATGCACAAGTGTGCATTCGCCCTGACTTAGCCTTTATCACCGGGGTACTCGGTAGATATCAAGAGAATCCAGGCATAGAGCACTGGAAGATGGTAAAGAAAGCATTGCGTTATGCGCAAGGCACGAAGGACTACATGCTAACATACAGGAGATCTGATTCCCTAGAGATAAAAGGGTATTCAGACGCAGATTTTGTGGGGGACAAAGATGATAGAAAATCCACGTCAGGATACGTATTCACCCTCGCTGGGGGAGCTATTTCGTGGAAAAGCTCCAAACAGTCGACAGTTGCATCATCCACGATGTATGCAGAATTCATAGCATGCTTCGAAGCCACGGGGCAGGCGATATGGCTAAAGAAATTTGTACCCGACTTGAAAGTGGTAGATTGTATTCACAAACCACTAAAGATGTACTGCGACAATCAGCCCGCGGTATTTTACGCTCACAACAACAAGTCGAGTAATGCTGCCAAAACAATAGAGATAAAGTACTATGTTGTGAAAGATAAAATCCAGGATCAAACTATAAGTCTCGAGCATACAAAGACAAAAGATATGCTTGCGGATCCGCTAACGAAAGGCTTACCACCCAATGTGTTCAAGGAACACTTAGCCGGCATGGGTTTAAGGGAAAGCCTTATGATTCCTGGATAGGCCCAAAAGGAACAGAATTTGTTTCTGAAACAAAACGTATGTTGTAGCTGTATGATTCTACCGGCATTTAAGCTGTGACGATGAAACATGCTCTATGTACCAATATGTGATGAAACAAATAAACTAGAAAGTATAGGGTTAAAAGTAAAGTTGAGATCAAGGGGGAGAATGTTAGGTTGATCTCTATCCCGTTCGAACCCAACGGGTCGAACGGGTCCCTGACTTGCGCCCTGATCGGGGGCGCCCAACCAATCCATGGTTGGTGGGCCCCTGTCGCCAGCGCAATATAAAGAGGTGGGGTGCGGGGGCACGTATGACGAGGTTGACCGTGCACCACAACACCACCGAAACACCAATCCGATCTAGGGTTTTGCGCTAGGCCGACGGGAAGCTCCGCCGCCACCACCTCGCCCACACTCCGCCATCACCATGGCCGGTGCTGGATCGAGTTCGTCCGCACCAGGAGAAGGTAGGTTACCGGAAAGATCTAGTCTACACGATCCAAAGAGATCTATCAACCATTTCACCAGGCAGGTAGGTAGGTATCCTCATGCATACACGCGGAGGAGCGGCATTCCTTTGCTGGAAAGTGTCAGCAAAGAAAATGTGTAAGTATTTCTTGGCACGGTTTTGCCGTCCAGTGTCAGAATAAATTTGCGTTATTACTAATACCGAATGAAAGAAATACTAACCATCTCTAGTGCACACACGGTACCGAGGTGAAAAAACAGCTGGCCTCACTTGATCTACTCAATCATCACGGAAATTTAATTCTGGGCGACGTACCAAAGCAATCACATACGTCCAAGCTGCAGGCTACGCTTCTGCTAGACTAGCCAATGTGTCACTCTCCTTCTTCTTCCTTGGCATGGCTCCAGCAAGCATATTACGTTTCTATAGACATGCATAACTACTCCATGGACTTGTTGCAAGTCAATTCATCACCCTCCTCTCCTCGCCAGCCAATTCTGAAATATTTCAAAGTCAGTTCATCCATAGCTATCTTGCAGAGTTGAACTTCACCTGGGCATATTTACCTTGCATGAATGATTGTTCTGCAGTGTTTTAGGTGCACACATTGCTGGAGCCATCGAGTACGAGTGCAGCACGGGCCACCTTGGAAAATCTCCTGCAACTTGATACTTCCTCTGTAAACTAATATAAGAGCATTTAGAATACTAAAGTAGTGATCTAAACGCTCTTATATTAGTTTACGGAGGGAGTACTATCGATAACGAGTGCAGCAATTCAAGGATGTCACAAGGAACAGTTGGAAAGTTAAAACTGCATCCTCCGAACAGCACCATTCTCATGTGGCCGTTGCAGTGGCACAAGATTGCCTCAGTCGACCACACCTTTCCCCCAAAGTAATCACATAACTTGGAATACAGAATGAACAAAGTACTCACTACTCCGTAAATGGAGGCCTTCTGAATTCTCAAGATGCATCCTTCTGAATGCCAGTTATTCTTCTGAAGGTCCTATACACCATCAAATTTTGTTAAACAACAATAGTTATGACGAATGCAAGAATACCTGGTATTAGTAGAATGTAGACTGAATCTAGAAAATGCAAATTTTATTGGTTGCAAGTATACCTATGTCAGTGGAATGTAGACTGAACTGAAAAACTGCAAACCTTATCAGTAGCAAAACACCGACAACTCATTGTTTTCCATAATTACGCCAAGATGATCCTTTGATCCGTAAACTGTACTTCCCAGGTACACCATCAGTCTCATGGGTTCTGGATGAAAGTAAACACAAGTGCCTAGAAAGCCTACCTGAACAGCAAGCAAACAAAAATTAGGAATGCAGGAACACCTGGTACTGATGGCAACATAGCAGTATATGGGGGGAAAATAGAGAAGTAGACTACCATGTCTTGATGAATGACAATAACCCAAACTTAAATGCAAAATTGAAGACGCCTATAAGATTGAACGGACACCTGTACAAAGAACTTCAACAAATGGTGATCACAGATTACGTTGATAATTACATCTAGGAAAGAGGAAAGAGACTTGCAGAAGGACCTAGCAGATGGTGACTGGTTTTCTTGACTTGTGGAAAGACAAGGGCTTTGAGAAGAAAATCTTAAATATTTTCACTACTGTTGAGAAGAAAATGGAAAACTAATATAGCAGGAGCATAAGTGGATAAATGTTTTGCAATGAGTATAAGTGGAAGTGGATACAATTGATATGGTACACCAGGAGTAAAGTCCCAGTTTTGATGTGCTTACCGGAGTTATAAGTGGAAGGAAGATGACAGCCACAAGACCCTTGTGTCATGTGTGTGGCAAATGTGTTTTTATGGAAAGCAGAGCTTTACAAGGTAGTGGTCTGCATAGTGGATGGGAACAAATGCAGTGTTATTAAGCAGGATTGCAGGAAAAGGGAAAAATGGAAAGCATGTTTTATGATACCTTAGACCAGCGGCCCAGTAAGATTTTTGGGATGGTTCCCACCAACCCATTGCATTGCTGTTTTAGCTCCTGGTTGGCGCAGAATCTGATATCTAGCTCTTGTAGTGATTTGGGGAGGCCATCATTGGGCAATGATGAGACGGCAGGACAGTGGTGGATTGATAATATCTTGAGGCTGGTAAGGTTGCGCAGCCCTGTAGGGAGTTGCTGAAGGTGACGGAAATCCCCAAACTCTAGTTGGTGGAGGGAGGAGAGGAGCTGAAGGGCGTCCTCTTGCTCCTTGCTGAAGCGCTCCATCCCTTCAGCAAACCTAAGCCCACAAAGCTCCAGATTGGTGAGGGAGGAAGAGAGAAAGCTGCAGATGGGTGCAGAAAGGAGCCCCGCTACGTAATCCGTGCAAAGTTTCCATGGTGTGGATGAAACGCGTTGTATCTGCTGCTCTTCTCCTGCTTCAACATCCTCCAAGGGATCCCAACCAGCAAAGAAACCAGGGCTACCACGGACTACTAATTCGTTGAGCTGCCCCCCAGTGGTAAGCAGAGACTGCAAGCCCTGACCTTTCAGATCCTCTCCACAATTAATCAATTCTAATTTGACAAGGGAGGAGAGGTTGGAGAGGGGCTCCAGTGTTTCCATGCCTTCCACCTCCCAAAGAGCCAGGAACTGCAGGGAGGAAGGGAAAATGTGACTGGAAAACGAGAAGGAGGTTAGAAACTTTGGGCAGTACTTTATGCTTAATCTCCGGAGGGATCCTGCTCCATGAACAAGAGTTGGCGGGTCCACTAGGACCAGCTCTGGGCATTTCCAGCAATCCAATTCCTGGAGATGAGGTGGGAAGAGCAGCACTCCATCTTCCACTTCCTCTGCCAATACCAGCTTTTTAATGTTACACGTCCATATTTTCAATGAGGAGAGCTTTGGGAGGTGGGGGAGGAGCTCTGTCAATTCCTCCCAACTATTACCATTTAAGTCGCTGATCATGATGTACTCAATAGGGAGCTGCCATTCCAAACTACCCTGACCTCCTAGTGATCTAAACAGAGCATCTGATTGTCCTAAATACAATGTCTTCAGTGAGGTTAGCATCAGAAGCTCCTTCAACTGCAGAGGTGGGCAGCTTTTGAGTGTCAGCTCCTCAAAACATGTTTCTGTATCGAAAAGTAACACTTGGTCTATGCTATGCAGCCCCCCCTCTCCAATAATTTTCAATTTTGCTCCATTGGATGGTAAGTATGCAAACTCCTTAAGCATCTTCACACATTTCATCGTGACAGAGCGCAGACTTTCAATCCAGGAGATGGGAATCACTGGCAAGAATTCAGGACAGTCATGTACCTCAAGCTCTTCTAGCTTGGGGAACCAATCTGGGGAAACAATGTAGTTTGAGAAAGGCAACCCCAACAGTTTTGGACAGTTCCTAATAATCAGAACTTGCAAAAGAGGGAACATATGAGCATCCGGTGGGAACAAGTCTCCACCAAAGGAAGACTCTTGTTCAGCTGGGTAAACCCATTTTTCAAAACTTCCTAGGTCAATGAGTTCAAGCTTTGTTAGCATGCAAAAGCTTTTCTCTATGATAAACTCCTTCGGTCTGGCAATATTGTCAAACCTTAATATGCGAAGATCCCACGCCTTCCTTAAAGAAGGGAAAACGTCCCAAGAAACACCAAGAAGCCAAAGAGATTGCAAAGCTTCAACAGCGAGCTCATCACCCAGCCATGTTGGAGAAGATGGGCCTCCGTGCCCTCTAATGCACAAGAATTGAAGATCTCCCTGAGGTTGAAGGCTCTCAAGAATTGCTGCTTCCACACTAGGCTCAACACTAGACCGCCCACTATCCCAATCCAATGTTAACCTCCTCAAGTATTTTTTCTCCATCAATTTTGCTTCAGCTGCCTCTTCTACTGTATCTATCTTCTCAAGGTTGTAGATACCAAGCTCCCTTAGCCTGGTCAAGTGTTGTAGTTGCTTTGGTTCAAACCCTTCACTTTTTTTATTGACCTGAAATACGTTTAACTCTTCTAAGAGTTTAAGTTTTCCCACATTACAAATATCAGAATAAAGCAGATGATCACATGGGACATAAAAATGGCACAACTTGGCAAGGTTGCTCATGTCATTGGGCAAATCACGATTGCCATTCCACCATTTAAGATCTAGAATCCTTAAATGATAAAATTTAGAGATGCTAAGTGGTAAATGCATCTGGCCCTCCTCTGTTCCTAGACAAAGGTATCGTAGGTGGAAAAGTCCTGAAAAGTTATGTAACAGGGACTCCACGGGACAACGCATGTTGGGCAAATGAAGAACACGGAGAGAGATCGCTTCCCCCAAAAAATCACCAAATATCTTGACAAAACCTTCATCCAATTTTCCAAATAACGTCAACGTTTGCAGATATTCAACCTTAAATCTTGTCTTCAGTTCTTCCAGTTCACTTTTTATTTTTTCACCAGACACTACATCATATTCACCTAAGGCATATGTGCTTATAGACAAGTGACGGATGGTTGACTGAATCTCTACTGATCCAACATTAGGGAGGCGTAAGCTAAGACAATCATGTGATGCAACCTTCAATGCCAAATCATGAAGTAGGTCATGCATAACATACAAAAAAGCACCATCAACTTCCACTTCTCTGAAAAATCCATGGATTACTAGCTCATTTAAATTGCTTAGACCTATGTCTTCGAATGCTTGGTTTTGGCCACTAGGTATCAAAATATCTAGTCCAATCCACAAACTAATCAACTCGTCCTGCTGGAAAGGGTAATCTTCAGGAAACAATGCAGAATAGGCAAAACATTGCTGCAGATGGAAAGAGAGGAAGTCATAGCTAAGCTTCAAGGCAGGCATAATTTCATTGTCATCAGTCTGCTTCTCCCATTCTTTACATTTTAGGACCCTTTTCCAATGATGCAGACTAAGGTCTTTACTTAGTAATCTACCAACCGTTTTTGCAGCAAGAGGGGAGCCCTTTAGTTTTTCCATTATCTTATCTGCAGTCTCAAGCAGAAAATGTTTATCCCTTGGCCATTCCTCATCACCAAAGACAAATGCAAGGAATAATTTTCTAAACTCTTCAGATTCTAACCCGTTTAGCATTATTGAGTGGCCAATTGTTTCAACCTTCTGTGCTATCGCATGAAACCGAGTTGTGACGATAATCATGGAACCCTTTTCTTGTGATTTACTAAGCGTCGACAATAATTTGCCCCAGTCATCCCCAATACTAATCTTCCATATATCATCTAATACAAGTAAGAACCTTTTAGATTTCAATCTTTGTTCAATCACCTCTTCTGTTGTACTACACTCTTTTTCACTTTCAACTCGAGGGGTACATGTTTTAATTTGCTCTAGCACCTTATCCAGATTGAAACTGAACGATACACATATCCAAATCATGACTGGAAAATGATTCTTGACTTGTTGGCTGTGATATATGTGTTGTATAAGAGTAGTCTTCCCCATTCCCCCCGGACCAACAACCGGAATGACAGTTAGACCCTTGCCACAGTATTGACCCTTGGTGATGTCATGTATGATGCCATTCATGACACGGTTCCTCCCATAAAGTTTTGGCTCATCAATTCGACCTTTGGTGATAAGACGACATTGGGCAATGTTTGGGACAATTCTAGAGTCACAACTCTGTAGAAGGCCATTAACATCCTTACGCACAGGCTGCAGTTTATCTATTATGACCTTCATCTTTTGAGAGAAATCAACCCTATTAAATTCAAGCTTTGGTTTTTCTTGCACATTGCCACAATCTTCTTCCCGAACATGTGGATCTGTGGAAGATGAGCAAGGGAGGAGTTTACCGAACTTGGGCATGCATCCGCTGACCTCTTGATTGGCGTCGGGTGACGAGGAGGAATCGGCACGTGACCTCTCCCGGCGTTTAGCACGCTGCCAAGGGCAACAATTGACCATTTTGCCAACAGCTTTGGCGGTGTGGCGAGCATTGAGGGCGAGGTCATGGACGCTACCCTTGCCATGCTGATCTGCTGCATCATATGTGTTGTGCAGCTCATCGTGGATGCAGAAGTAATCCAGCTCGTCCAGCAAGTCTTGGGCATTGTGCGCCAAATCCCGTAGCTTCTGCAGCAGCATCTCCATGGCGGGGCCTCCAAGCTCCTTGTGGGCAGCCTGCTCGAGCGTGGCCTTCACGAGCAGCAGTTCCGTGCTGAGGGCCTCGACGTTAGGACCAAAGTTCCTGGTGGCAGCCCAAGCCCCCAGCACGCCATCTGCAACGGGGGCCAGCGCCTTGCCCACCACCCATTGCGCCGCGCTGAGGGGCACGTAGGCCATCCCTTGGTCGGATGGAGGGATGGACGACGTGTGGCGCCTGCATCCAGGAATCAAAAGGAATTCGTTCATTTGTAGGCTGCTCTAAGGTGCAAAAGAAAGGAGGAGTGGTGTGTGTGTGGTACGCAGGCGCGCCGATGGTGGATGTCAGCTGCCGTACTTCCCGGCGGTGACGGATGCTGATGCCAACGGGGGTGAGAATATTGAATCACAAGAGAATAAAATTAAGGCATCAGGCCAGAGAATTTTCAATCACAAGGGAAACATAATTAGCAATCCATCACAATAGATAGGGAGAGAAACAGAGCAGAATTGTTTTCTTTATTTTTAGACCAAGTACCAGAAGCACTGATCCTAGCATATTCAAATCGCACGAATTTGAAAGTTGGCTCTAACAATAACAGTAGAGAGAGAGAGAGAGAGAGAGAGTGAGAGAGAGAGAGTGAGAGAGAGAGAGAGATCTAACCTGCAGCTGTGCGGCGGCGGTACAGTGCCCCTGATCCGGGAGCTGCCGTCGCCGTGGTGCGTTGCCAGGGAGGAGGCGAAGGTGAAGAGCAGGAGGGGCCGCCGGGGAGTGGATAGCAGAGCAGGGGAGGTGAAGAGCACCGGCTGGGAGGTGATAAGGCAGCCAACCAGCTTGTTGAGAGAGTGGCTGCGAGTGAGCTGTCTAGACAGTGAGTGCTCTTACAACCCCTTGATCTGGATCGGACGCGGGACCTGCTGTTGGCTTGCCTGGCAATAATTGACACTAGTCCGATCAGTGGTATTTTCCCAGTGGCTGCTGTGCAAGGGGGATGGGATGAGGATGAGGACATATTTGCTTCACTTACTTGACTTGGCGAAACTCACATGCAGGCAGCTCTCCCTTGGTTACTTTCAGATTGCTTCAAGATAAGCAAGATTTTGGGCCCACAACAATGCATGGGTCGTAGATTCGTCGTAGATGTATGGCTGGGCGGACTTGTCCAAATGGTAGCTACATGTATGGCCATTATGAATTTCTTGACCTGTTTTGATAGCTACATGTACGACTAGCTAGGCGGAATAATTTTCGTAGGCATCTATCTATAATGGCCATTACTTGTATCTCTATCTGTGAAGCCTTATGAACCCTATATATGGCTAATTGAAGATAAGCATGGCAGGAATTGAAGGCACGGCAAGAATTATTGTCCCCAACAGAAAGCAACGGGTGGGCCGCAGACGAACATATATATGGCTAGCCGATATCTTTGCTGACTTGTCGTCGAATCTATAGGTACATGCATGTATGTATGGCCATGACTTGGTACTCCAGTTTCCAGGGATGCGCCCACAAGGTACAAGGACGGACGACTGAGTTGTTGGTTGGTACCTACAGACTAGGGTATACAGAGCTGGCTAGGTCGCAGTGGAACGAACCTCATGGGAATAAACACAAGCACCTAGCGGGCGGGCGGGCGGGCGGGCGGGTGAGAACTGACCCGATGTCGCTTGCTTCCCGATGGCGTAGGAGAGGGCAGGCGGGCGAACGTGCTGGCCTGGCCTGGAAGACGACGCGTCTTCGTCCTTGCCCGCCGCTCGGTTCGGAGTCTCCTCGCCGTCGCCGTCGTTTGCCGTTGGACTTGTCAGAAGCAGAGCAGAGAACATAGAGCAGAAGGAGAGGAGGACGAGGACGATAACTAGCTGTGTTAAAGGGCCGATTTTGTACATGGGCTGTCCGACCGGCCCCCAATATGATCATTTTTAAGAAATCAAAAAACTTTTTTCAAAAATTTGTTAAACATGTTTAGATAAAGGTTAGCATTTTTTGAATATTCAGGAGCATTTTTATAAGAAATTAAAATCAAAAAATGAAAAGAAATGCGAAAAACAGGTAAAGACGATAGAGAAAAGCCGTGACATTTACTCGCGATGCGCTGCAATTGGATTTGCCCAAGTTGCTCGCACGACCATTCCGTGGCCCGTGAAGAGAACGCCTACATATGACCTGATTGCATGCGGTGGTCTAGTCAGAGAGCGAGCAACATGTGTTTTTGGAGTACTGCCGCACAAGTTGCCATGGGCGAGGACAACGCGGGGGCCAACCACGGTTTCTTCCCGTCGCAAGATCTGATTAGCATGGAAAACCTTCAAAGCAACCAGTGGCCAACGATCACTCCATTGAGCTTTCAACCCCCTACCAATGTAGCATGCAAGTCGAAAGTGCCATCCAGCAGGGAAGATAGCGCGAATAACTTGGGAACAGTTATTTGGGCATGTGCATAGTGTTGCTCATAATGCACAGTGTAGGAGCAAAAGTAACATTCAATTATACGATTGCGAGAGTAGCTTAGGCCCACATCTTCATATAGATTGCTTCCCCAACCAAAGTCAACATAATGGAACCGTTAAATTGTCACTATCATAGACGCAACGTCGCAGCCTATGTACCCCGAGTGGCCGTGATGGTCGATCTACAGCAAACCCCACGCCATTCTTTTGTGGACGTGATTTGTGTGCAAGAATTCCCTAAAACCCTCCTTCTATTAATGCAATGATGCGAAAATTGGTTACATATACAAGAAAAAGAAAGTAAAAAATCTAACTAAGTCCATGCCCAAGCATGATAGAGCCTATACAATCAAGGAGTCTTGATTTTATTTTCCTTTCAAATTTGCAACATTTTATTAATTTCACTAATTTTTTCTAAAATTTTGAACATTTCTCAAATTTGTGAGTACTTTCTAAAACCCTTGGCAATTTATCACATTTTTCAATTCATAAAAAGAATTCAAATTCATGAGCATTTTTAAGATTCACTCAAAATTAATAAACTCTAAAGAATTTTTGAAATTTCTGAATTTTTACAATTCCTGAACATGTGTTTAACCCACTAATATTTTAAAATTTTGGAACATGTTTTTAGATATTTTTGAAAATTCTTGAATGTTATTTTAAAATTAATAAACATTTGTAGTTTCCAAATAATATTTTAAATACTTTTTATTAAATACTCTGCAATAAAAACCAGGCCAATTCCGTCAGGAAAAAGGCAGGATCACTAATTGACCTGGCTCACTGTGCACGCGAGGTTTTCTGTGGGCATTTGGGTTGTAACGTTGTGTTATGGCACATGAAGATCGTAGCTCCGCGCCAGTTAAAGCGCAATCGGTAAAAGCCACACAAACCTCGCTACCTACCTTTTGAATGGTCGACCCACAATCGCAAGCACGAGCGGAAAGCTCCTCGAAGCCAGTTTTTTGTTGGTTTTCTGGACTGGTTTTAATCCGGTTTTACTTGTTTTTATTTTCATTTTCGTTATCCCTTTTCTTTTTTATATGTATGAACATTTTCAAAATTCGACTTTTTCAAATTCATGAACCTTTTCTTTCAAAACACATGAACTTTTTTTGAATCCATGTTTTTTTAAAGCATGAATATATCCAAATCCACAAACTTTTGCCAAATTTATGGAAAAAAAAAATCAAGCGAGCGAACAATCTTTTAGCTGTAACGGGTTTTCTTTCGAGCGAGCAAGCGCGCTTGTGGGCTGGCCCATGCGAGCGACAGTCGGAGCGCCAGCTCATTAACTGGCGCAATGAGCGCCGATTAGAAGTTCTTCGTGAGTTCCTTAAAAAAGTTCTCCCGGAAGATGTGGTTTTGAATTTGTAACGCCCCTGTAAAGCAAGAAATTTTAATAGTTATTTCAAAATTTGAGAGGAAAAATATCGTTTGCTCCATTAACATGGTATGCTCATTTTTCCCTAGAAAAAAACATGTCATGTTCATTACAATCGACTTCCACACCACTGCGTTGAGAAGAATTTTGCTATGTCGTCATGCACGCGGAACAGTGTTGCAATTTCTCCCTGTCTTGTGTCATCACTTGAATAAATAAACTACAGAAAGCAACAACAACAAAAAAAAACTTGTTGATCTCCAGAGAACTGAATCGGCAAATTCAGACCCAGGACACCACACTGCCATGGACACTAGTATATTTAGGTTTTGTGCTAGACAAATTAAATGCTAGTTTTATTCCTCACTTGTCCAAGTCTAAATCATAATTGTATATTGTAT
>NW_021296235.1:212143-213660 GCF_002162155.2 Triticum dicoccoides | reverse complement strand
CCCCAGGCGACATCCACTTCCTTGCAACGACGAAAACATATTGAGAGACATCCATACATGTAAATTAAGAGAACTTCATGTAAAATGCTCTGAAAGCTATGTATGTTATTTATGAAACTTTAGTGATTACTTTACAAAGATTCAAGTGAATATGTGTTATTTATCTTGTAGAGGCAAGCCAATTAAAGTTTTTGTTGTTATTAAATAGTTTGCAAGAACTAAAGAGAGCGAGTGTGCTATGGTTGTGAAGGAATTAATGATATCCAATGGGAGTAAGTGTTCTAGGCAATTGACTATTTTGTGATAAACTGGTTGTCATTATTAGAGATTGCTTTAACGGAATGCAAAAGACAATGTTATACCTATGTGTTTTCTCTCCAATGTCACCTCAATGCAAAAAATGGTGCGGCATGGATTAGGCCGTAAAGTACTATAAGGAAGTCACACTAGCATAAAGCATGGTAATTGGTGGATCAACATCATGCAAGCAATCAATGTCAAGAATGTCCACTAGTGGGACTAGAGCATCACCTTCACCTATGTTACCTTTGTCATTCCACTCAAGTGGTGTAGGTGAGGTGGGAAAGACCAAATGGTGGTCATCTTCATCGTGATGGAGCCATGTGGGGGGTGCATCATATTC
Source organism: Triticum dicoccoides (assembly GCF_002162155.2). Lineage (NCBI taxonomy): Eukaryota > Viridiplantae > Streptophyta > Magnoliopsida > Poales > Poaceae > Triticum > Triticum dicoccoides. The sequence goes on along the minus strand of NW_021296235.1, from coordinate 213,017 downwards.
CACCATGACCATCGTCTTGTCCAAAGAAGGACAAAGTTGTCGAGGATCAGCGCGTCATCATATATGGGACCTAGCACCAAATGAGAAGACACAAGAGAGGTAGAGGTTAAGTCGTTAGAAATCGAAATGGCCTCACATGCCCTATCAACTATCACACTCTCTCTATGTGGTGGCTCACTCACTCCCTCAAGGTAAGTGCACTCAAACTCACATATGGTGGATTCACTCATCTCACTCAAGTGGTGGGGGTTGTGGCTCTCCTCACATGGGAATTGGGGCAACTCATCATATATGGGGCTAGTGGTGAAGTCACTCTCACTCTCAATATGGTGGCACAAGTCACTTAAGTCATCATACGTTGCCGTGGTTGATCGAAGGGAAAATCCCATGCTCAACCATCTCGTCATCGTCGCCGTGGATGAAGGCCGAAAATGGCACATCATAACTCTCCTCCATGACCGAAGGGAAAACCCCATGCTCGATCATCTCATCACCGTCGCCGTGGATGAAGGCCGAAGATGTCACATCATCACTCTCGCCTTCTAAGATGGAAGCATCATCCTTGCTCGCCACCTTGTCTCTTGCCTCCAAAGCTTGGTCCTTGAAGGTCTCCGTAGTCGTACTCGTCGCCGCATCATCTTGAAAAAGAGCCATGGTAGACTCGGCATCATTAATGCCACAAAGAGGGATGGCGGTGAAGTCGAACTTGGGATCATCGTCTTGGAGCTCGTCGGGCTTGGACATCTTGGTGGTGCTAGCCTCATGCTCATTGTCGTGGAGCTTGATTGTCGCGAAGTGTGCTTGGCGTGGACAAGCCTTGGCCTTCATGTGTTCTTGTTCCGCCTTGAGAGCACCGACAAACTCTTGACATGGT
>NW_021296235.1:199404-211948 GCF_002162155.2 Triticum dicoccoides | reverse complement strand
CCCTCCATTGGGAAAGATCCGACCTCGGATCGAAACCAAATCACCATGGGAAGGAGATGGCTTCGCCGTGTAGGAGTGGACGATCACCAAGTACTCATCATCTTCAAGCTCGAAATGGGCACTCTCCAATGTTGCATCGTCTAGTGATTCCTTCAAAAGGTGCAAGGACTACAAACACTTGGAAAAACAAATATGGTTAGCATTAGTGCAAAACCAATCATTCAAGAGGTGATTTACCGAACAAGTATCGTCATCAAGCATAGCATAGGGTGTGACAAAGGATTGTGACATGGCATGTAAGCATATCAATCGAGCACAAGCGAAGATATCATGGGGACGGGTATGCAATTGTGAGGTAGTGATGCAAATATGAGTGTCAAGAGAATAAGCATCTACCTCGAGGTCATAGCAAGCATTCACAAAACGCTCAATGAAAGGTCTATGGTAGGCATAGGAATCATTCACAACACCAAATAAAATGAAGTGTCTAAACACATGGTCAAGTGCAAGACAATCCAAGCATAACGTGCATAGGGTGTAGTGAAGATATTGTGGCACTCAACACAATAGAAAGAGCAATTGTTCATCATGTGTGAGGCAATCAACACAAGCATGTAGCAATCAATGGGACATGGCATATATGAAGAAATGACATTGTTGCAACCAACCATATGATAGGAGCAAGTAATCTAAGATTTGGATGCAACACACAAGGTATATATGTCATGAGGCATGAAAAGGTGAAAATAACAAGTCGAAGTAAGATCTCTAACATGTGCGCAATCAAATGGTCCAAGATGACCAATAAGTCTCATGATGCAAGCAACACAAGTAGTATGATCCGCAATATTCATGCGCATGGTTTGGGGGTTCTCAAAAGAGAAGAATATCACCTTGAAAGCATGTCCTTGTGCGTCCTTCACAATGCCGAAGCACAAGCAAGTGCGTTGTAGAAGGTGACAATGGAAATAGTCAGTTAACACGACATCTATTTCATATCAGGTACTTACGATGGAAATAACTGCTAGTCCGCATTCATGATTCCATGGTTCAACAAAAAAAAAATCTGAAAATCATAGCTAGATGAATTTACCACCTGCTGTGCAGAGCTCACTGTTCGGGTTCAAGAAATCAGTGATTCCATGATTCATGATTCCTCTAGGGCACAATGCCACCGCCTCTATCCTCAGCAGCTCATTCAGTATCCAATCAATCATGAGTTGAAACCTGCCCGGGAGGAGGTGGGGTTATCTTGTTACATATATGTGAAAGATGCACTGTGCAGCAGTTGCTCATCGGGTTGAATTGCATTCTCCAGCATTTTGCATTGACAAGACACCAAAGAGAAACACTACAGTACATGTTCCAGTTAGCAGAAGATCAAGGAGCAACAAGATATGGCCAGGACAGGATCAGGGGCAACTGAGTGACTAGCTGGCAGAAAACTTGAAGGTGAAGCCCGCCATACTGTCTGCAAGTTTTTGGAGAAGGTGAATGTAATTGGTTACTGTGGTAGTTCAGACATCTTTGTGGGATGAAATATGATAATCTGATAAACTTTTTCTCTCCAAATATGCTACTTGATCAACAGTATGCAAAACTATGCACCTGGAACAAAATATTCAGAACTAAACCTGGAACAAAAACTGAAACTACTAGGAGCAGAAACTGTAACTAACTGAACTGAAACTTAATTCAGTTAGCTAACAAGCTCCGGCTACTCTGAATACATCAACACCTGAAACTGAAGGTACAGATTCAGTCAACGGACGGTGCGGGTCACTGTGCTAGCAAAGCAGGGATGAATGGCTGGGATTGATGGGCCTGACTTTCCTGCTCCCGTTGTGTATTACCCAGTTAAATAACGTAGAAAGTAAAGCAAATTCGACTGTTTCTGGAGCCACTCTTGTGTCAAAATCCAACCCTCCGGTCCGGTTTTTCTACCCCGTGTGTCACTGGTGCTCTTTGACTAAACCACCACTCCTCGCAGAACAGTCTACCCAAATTAATTCCAACTTATATACCACGTCAAGGAGAAATTCTGCAAGGGAAAAAAGGGGTATCAGTCAGTTCTGATGCGACACCATGACATGTAATAAATTAATATTTTTTTGAAAAGACATGTAATAAATTATGCTTGTGTGCATCATCTATCGATATAAAAGTCTTTTCGTTTTTCTTCCATGTAATAAAAGGGGCTCTCTCATGCTAGAAAAAGTAATGGCCACGGCACCTCCAAAACCAAAGAAAATGTGTATTCGAGTGAGTTGGTTGGCAAGGAGAAACTTAAATATCTCAGACACATTTCTAAAAATCAGGATCAACATCCAACTATCCTCTTATCCAAACCACTCCATATGCAACTTATAAACTAATTTAAGATACGCCAATGGGGCAGTGGCCTATATCGAATTAAACCTTTTTTTACAATGCCATTTTTCTTGAGTCATTTTTTTGCAGTGGCATTTTTCAATACACGAAGTTGTCAGTGACATGTACCAAATAAACCCTATAAGTATTTCCGCGATTTTTTTTAATCCTACAAAAAAAAGGGCAGCCCGGTGCATGTAGCTCCCGCTTGCGGAGGGTCGGGGAAGGGTCCGACCACTTTGGGTCTATAGTACGCAGCCTTTCCCTACATTTCTGTAAGAGGCTGTTTCCAGGACTTGAACCCATGACCTCATGGTCACAAGGCAGCAGCTTTACCACTGTGCCAAGGCTCCCCTTCTTTTTAATCCTACAAGTAATAAATAAAAGGAAAGGAAGTAGCAATTCCACACAACACGTTAAGTCAAACCTGATTTCACACGGCAGGCAAAGACTCACACTACCTTGACATAGTCAGCCACCCTCTAACCTTTCATCCAGAGCACATGCCCGGGTCTCTAGTCGAAATTGAGCAACACCCCCATGACTAGTATCACTCACTGCTAATTTTATCCCTTGTCCATTGCAGCACTCGAGCTCAGAGTCGAGGAGGTTCGGCGGTACCCAATCAAAATCAATGGATATCCTCATCTCTGCAATCGTAGGCGACCTTGTCGGCAGGTCGGCGTCGTTTTTGATCAGCAAATACTTCCAGCAGCAACCTGACGTCAACAAGATTGCCCAGAGGCTACAGAGTGTTGTATTGAGAATCGACATCGTCGTCGAGGAGGCCCAGGGGAGGGACATCACCAATCAGGGTATGCTCTGTCAGCTCAAGATGTTGAGGCAAGAAATGTACAGAGGACATTATGTTCTTGATGCGTTGAGATTCCAAGCCGCCCTCGACGAGGAGGGGGAGGAGGAGGTGAGCCGCTCATTGGCTGCACTGTGTAAATCCAGTCCAGCCAAACGGCTTCGTTTCTCGCGCACCAGCAGAAGCAGAAGCAACAGAGAAGCACTGGTAATTGGCACAAATAGGAACATGCGAGAAGAGCTGCAACAGATGGTTGATACCCTTGAAGACACCTTGGATGGTATGAAGGAGTTTCTTTTCTTCTTGGAGTTATATCCTCGGATGCTCCGCCAACCTTACGGCGCATATTTGTTCTTGGACAATTGCATGTTTGGTCGCCAAACGGAACGGCAGCGGATCCTGAATTTCTTGATGTGTCCTAGTGCTACTCCAGATTTGGATATACTTCCGATCGTTGGTCCAATAAGAGTAGGGAAGAGCACTCTTGTTGAGCATGTCTGTAGGAATGAGAGTGTGCGTGATCGCTTCTCGATGATCCTCTTCTTTCCAGAAGGCAGTGTCAAGGATGAAGGAGTGATCGACCTGAGAGAAAACAATATTAAATTCAGAAATCAGAATTTTGCTTCTCCAAACAGGTTCCTGATTATTATTGAAATAGCCAAGGATATTAACGATGAAACATGGAGAAGGCTGAAATCTTCCACAACCTGCATGACACCTTGTGGCGGGAGCAAAATCATAATTACCAGTCGGTCAGATAGAATTGTGAATCTGGGAACAACAGAAGCACTTCGACTGGACTATCTCTCTCAAGAAGCTTATTGGCATTTTTTCAAGTCGATTGCATTTGGAAGCACAAACCCTGGCGAGCATCCAAAACTGGCAACTATGGCCATGGAGATCGCTTTGGAACTGCGACAGTGTTTCACAAGCGCGCATATTGCTGCTGGGATGTTGCGAGATAACTTGAATGCTCAATTCTGGCGCACAGTTCTTGAGTGTGTAAGAGAAAGTAAACAGACAAATCTCCTTATGTTTGACCAGCACCCATACCTTCGTTTGCAGGAAGATGCACCGGTGTATTGCTGGAGATTGGTAAAGAGACACAGATATTTCTTGATTTGCAACTATCATCCGTCAGATTCCAGTGAGAATGTCCCCAAGATCAATCTGCGGGACATCATGTTAGGATGTGGTGGTAAACAACCCTGTGGAGAATTTGAGGCTCTTGCATGGAGGTCTCGCATACCGCCCTACTACAACTACAGGGTAAGCTGTAAGATGCAAGCACCACAACTTAGAGTAGGAAGAAAGAAGCGCGTGCATCAAGAGGAAGAACATTTTGTTTGAGTAGCACACCGTCTGTGACTCATATCATGTATGCTACACTGTTGTCCTGTGAATTAGGAAACATTATTACTCAATTTAGGAGTCTTGCCAAGTTAGGTAACATACATGTCTATTAACACGTAGGCATGGAGGACTTCTGTCATAGTAGCATAAGTTTGCTTGTCCGTATCCTAATGATCAGGATACTATGTGTAATCTATAAACTTAAGCCTTGCTATGAAGAAAAGAGTAGGGAAAAGTGCACCAAATTTGCTCTGTTTCCCATGTACGCGTGTGTTTGATCCTTGGGCAAAAAGCCAATATGTTTCAATTCCTCTTGTCACATTTATTTTTTGTGACAGATTCCTTTCTTGCTAGATTTAAAGATCAGAAAGATAAGCTGGATCGGGAGTAGTGGCATTACCTGGAGGCCAGGTGGTGCAGCTCCAGCTAATCTGAATATATCAACACCTGAAACTGAAGGCGCGGGTGCAGATTCAGTTGCCTCTGAGTCAAGGTGGTTCACAATCAATGGATATCCTCGTCTCTGCAATCGTGGGTGACCTCATCAGCAGGTCTGCATCGTTCGTGATCAGCAAATACTTCCAGCAGCAGCCTGACATCAACAAGATTCAACAGAGGCTACAGAGAGTCCTGCTGAGAATCGACGTCATCGTCGAGGAGGCCGAGGCGCGGGACATCACCAACCAGGGGATGCTCCGTCAGCTCAAGATGTTGAGGCAAGGAATGTACAGAGGCCGCTACGTTCTTGATTCCTTGAGATTCCAAGCTGCCCTCGACGAGGAGGAGGTAAGCCACTCATCATCTGCGCTCTGTAAATCTAGTCCAGCCAAACGGCTCTGTTTCTCTCGGGCCGGCAGTGGCAGCAGCAACAGAGAAGCGCTGTTGTCTGGCACAAACAGCAACATACGAGAAGAGCTGCAACGGATGGTTGATACCCTTGAATACACTGTAGCTGGTATGAAGGAGTTTCTTTTCTTCTTGGAGTCATATCCTCGGATCCTCCGCCAACCTTATGGCACATATTTGCTATTGGACAACTGCATGTTTGGTCGCCAAACAGAACAAGATCGGGTTCTGAATTTCTTGCTTCATCCTGGCGCTACTTCAGACTTGGCTGCTGTACTTCCAATTGTTGGGCCAATAAGAGTAGGGAAGAGCACTCTTGTTGAGTATATCTGTAGGGATGGGAGTGTGCGTGATCACTTCTCAATGATCTTGTTCTTTCCACAAGGTAGTCTTAAGGATGAAGGAGTGGTCAGACATCAAAATTCTGCTTCTCAAACCAGGTTGCTGATTATTGTTGAAATGGCTGAGGACATTATTAATGAAGGAACATGGAGAAGGTTGAAATCTTTGGCAACCAGCATGACACCGCGCGGTGGGAGCAAAATCATAATCACCAGCCGATCAGATAAAATTGTGAATCTGGGAACAACAGAAGCACTTCGAATGGACTATCTCCCTCAAGAAGCTTACTGGCATTTTTTCAAGTCGCTTGCATTCGGAAGCACAAACCCTGATGAACAGCCTAAACTGGCAGTGATGGCAATGGAGATCGCTTTGGGATTCAGAGGGTGTTTCGCGGGCACGCATCTCATTGCTGGGATACTGCGAGATAACTTGAATGCTCGATTTTGGCGCACAACTCTTGAATGTGCGAGAGCATATAAACGGGCACATCTCCTTATGTTTGACCAGCACTCATGCCTTCATTTCCGAGTAGATGCACCCGGTGTATTGTTGGAGATTGGGGGGCAGCAGTAAATATTTCTTGATTTGCAAACATCATCAGTTAGATTCCAGTGAGCAAGTCCCCGAGATCACTGTGCACGACATCATCTTAGGACGTGGTGGCACACTACCACAAGGGGAATTTGAGGCTCTTGCATGGAGGTCTCGCATACCACCCTACTACAACTACACGATAAGCTGTAAGATGCAATCGCCACAACTTACAGTAGGAAGCAAGAAGCGCGTGCATCCGGAGGAAAAACATTTCATTTGAGTAACACAATGTATGCGACTCACATCATGTATGCTACTGCCTTGTCCTGCGAATTAGGAAACATTGTTACACTGTACTATTTAGGAGTCTTACCAAATTAATTAGTTAATAGCTTAATATATTTCTGGTTGTGTTTGGATGCTTGTGTTTGGCTATGTACTTTCAGAGTCAAGGCAATGTTCGAATTGCCGGTAGAATTAGAATCCAAGACGAGTCGTATTTGTAAAGTCGAGCACTTGGTCTGTATGTATCATGTGGGTACAACATAAACCTAAGCCTTGTAATAATCCTTGGACTTGAAGAAAAAGGTAGAGAAGAAATTGCCCCAAATTTGCTCTGTTTCTGATGTGTGTGTGAGGTTGATCCTTGGGCGAAAGACAACAAGTTTCAATTCCTCTGTCACACGCATTTTCTGCGACAGATTTTTTTCTTGCTGGGTGAAAAGATCAGAAAGTTAATCTGGAATGGGAGTAGTAGCGCTACTTGCAGCTCAGGGCAGTGGGAAGGTAATGATAAAGATAAAACTCTTTAAGTTGTTGGTTTCTTGAACATCATCATCCCATGAACCGAGCTGCATTTTCTATCTTTTGACTCGAACTAAAAAATATTTTGGATTGCAAAATATCATTTGGGTAACACACTCTCTGTGACTCACATCATCTATGCTACTGCCTTCTCTTACGAATTACGAAATATTATTACATAGGAGTAGTCTTTAGGTGTCTTGTTGCCAAGTTAACATATTTGTCTGTTATCGTGTGTTGGAATGCCTTTGCAGTTCCACCTCATGCGCCCACTTCTCCAACGTCTACGCCCACGTCTTCAACGGCTGTAACAAACACGATCGCATGCACTGCATGCTCCTAGCTCCTAGGCACTAGCTAGTCAGTTTGTTAGTTAGTTAGTGGGCTCCTGTACGTGAGATGTAACCTGTATATATGAGTGTGGATGAATACAGAGTGATGTGTTCGACCCAATCCTTGTCTTTCTTCTCCTACATGGTATCAGATACTACACTGATCCTCGACCTCCTCGCTTCCGCCTACTCATGGATCTCTCGGACCTCTCCTCGGCTGGCTCTGGCTCCAATCCCTTCGGTTCCGGCGGCTCCGGCACCAACCCCTTCGGCGACCCTCCTGCTGCCTCCCCGTCGGTGAACCTCTCCCTCATCCTCAACCTGAACATCCACTCCCAAATCCCCATCACGCTAGAGCTCCAGCCACCCAACTACTCCCAATGGCACTCCTTCTTCCATGCCCTAATCATGTCCTACAATCTCAAAGACCACGTCGATGGCACTGTTGATGCTCGCACTCGTCTCAAGGACACCGAGTGGACGCAGGTGGATTGGTGCATCATCCGCTGGCTCCTCGGCACGGTCTCTGGTCAAATCCGGGGCATCGTGAACCACCGCAATCCCACTGCGTATACTCTCTGGACGTCGATCCGCCAACTCTTCCTCTCGAACCGCAACCAGCAGGGCATCCTTGCCTTGGAGGAATTCCACGGCCTCTTCCAGAATGACATGTCCGTCACCGAATACTGCACCCGTCTCCAAACTCTCGCCGACACCCTCTTCGACTGTGCCATGCCGGTCACCGATCGTGCTCTCATCTCCAACATGTTGCGTGGCCTCTCCAACAAATTCGCGCACGCCATCTCCACGATGACCTACGATGACTCCAAGCTGCCCACCTTCCTACAGGCGCGCACCTACCTCCTCCAGGAGGAACGCCGGATCGATCACGCCGCCGCCAACGCCTCCGCCACGGCCCTCTACGCCGGTCGCGCACCCCCTGCTCCGACCCAGGTGCAGCAGCCGGCGCCGCTGCCTCCCCCCTCCTACCAGCCCGCAGGCGGTCACGGCGCATCTGGCGGTGGCGGCGGCGGCCAGCGCGGCCGCAAACGCCGCAAGGGCGGCAATGGCGGCGGGTCCGGTGGCCACCCTGCGCCATCTCCTCCTGCGCCCCCGGCGCCCGCCTACGTCCAGCGCGCCCCATACCCTGGCGCTGCCGGCGTTAACCCGTGGACTGGCATGTTCCACGCGTGGCCCCTGACGCCGCGCCTTTCATCTGCCGGTGTGCTCGGCCCTCGCCCCGCCGCACTCGGCCTCACCGCGAGCGGCTACCAGCCGCCACCACCACCAGCCGCGGCCGCCGCGCCGACCCCATGGGACACCAGCGCGCTCCAGGCTGCCCTCCTGGCTATGCAGCAACAACCGTACACTGGCGGCGGCGATTGGATCCTCGATACGGGCGCCTCGTCGCACATGGCAGCCAATCCTGGTATGCTCTCCGCCGTCTCGGCCTCCTCATCTCCCTCTCACATCCTCGTCGGCAACGGCAACCCTCTCCCTATCACCCACACCGGCTCTCTATCCATACCCACCTCTTCCACCCCTCTGCACCTTAGCCATGTTCTCATATCTCCGCACCTCATTAAGAACTTGATCTCTGTCCGTGCGCTAACCCGTGAAAATTTTGTCTCTGTCACTTTTGACCCCTTTGGTTTCTCTATAAAGGACCTACGCACTGGGACGGTGGTGCTCCGATGTAACAGCCCCGGCGAGTTGTATCCCCTGCACTCCGGCGATGTCTCTCCACCCGCTGCGTTCGTCACCATCACCGCTGACCTTTGGCACCAGCGGCTCGGCCACCCCGGGCGTGCAACTCTTTCTCGCATTTTAGACACCTTTGATTTTCATTGTAATAAAACCACATCGCATACTTGTCATGCGTGTCAGCTTGCCAAACATGTACGACTCCCGTTCAGTGAATCAAACACTATTGCTCCATTTGCATTTCATACCATACACTGTGACGTTTGGACATCGCCGGTGCTCAGTAACTCTGGGTTTCAGTACTTCCTCGTCCTACTCGATGACCACACTCACTTTGCATGGACGTTCCCTATGCGCCGCAAGTCTGACGTGTTTGAGCTCCTGATCACCTTCCATGCCTATGTTGCCACCCAATTTCAGCGCCCCATTGTCACGTTCCACACTGATAACGGCCGTGAATTTGACAATGCCGCCTTCCGCTCGTTCCTCTCCACGCACGGCATTGCCTTCCACCTCACGTGCCCCTACACGTCTCAACAGAACGGCCGCGCCGAGCGCATCATCCACACACTAGCCGAGGGGCTCCGTAGTCTTCTCTTTCACTCCTTCATGCCCACCTCGTTCTGGCCCGACGCTCTCGCCACCGCCACTCACCTCCTTAACCTACGCCCTTGCCGTCCCCGCCAGTGCGTCACTCCCTTTGAGTTGCTCTACGGCCAACGCCCGGCGTACACACACCTACGCGTTTTTGGGTGTCTATGCTACCCTAACACAACAGCCACCGCTCCCAACAAACTCTCTCCACGCTCCCGTGCCTGCGTATTCCTCGGATATCCTCCTGATCACAAGGGTTACAAGTGTTTCGACCGCGCCGCTGGCCGCATCATTCTCTCCCGCCACGTCTTCTTCGACGAACAGACTTTCCCTTTTGCGCAGGAACAGGTCGTCCCGCCACCCGTGGTTGCCGGCGGTGCCCGCCTCCTTGAGGACACCCCGCCGCCCCTGCTCGTCGATGGTCCCCGAGCGCACCACCAACCACGCGCAACTCAACCAGCCACGCACTCTACTGCAGCATCTTCCCAGTCCGCTACCATGGCAGCAACCTCTGGTGCATCAGCCGCTCCTTCTGCTGCCACGGCAGCCACTCCGTCTCGCAGGAACTCTGCCACGGCCGCACACTCAGGCGCCTCGGCGGCCCATTTAGGCGTCTTCGCCACTTCTTCACCGGCCACGTCCGCCTCGCCTGCACCTTCTGCGCGCTCGCCACCAGCTCCAGCGACCTCCACCTCATCGGTTTGCGATCACGCTGGTGGCTCTCCTCCGCCTGCCTGTGTCCACCCCATGGTAACGCGGGCCCGTGCGGGTGTTCGGTGCCGCAACAGGCAGTATGATGCGGACTACGTCCTCGCGGCCACGACGACCACGCCGTCGCCCGTCCCCTCATCTGTGCGTGCTGCTCTCAACGATGAGCACTGGCGTCGCGCCATGCAAGAGGAAATCGCCGCGCTCCGCGCTAACTCCACCTGGACCTTGGTCCCTCGGCCGGCCGGAGCTCATGTCATCTCCGGCAAGTGGATCTTTCGCCACAAGCTCAACCCCGACGGCACCCTGAACCGCTACAAGGCGCGGTGGGTTGTCCGCGGGTTCACGCAACGCCACGGTGTGGATTACCACGACACCTTCTCACCCGTCGTCAAGCCGGCGTCCATCCGCATCGTCTTACAGCTCGCCGGCGCCCGCAACTGGCCCGTGCACCAACTTGACGTAAAAAATGCCTTCCTCCATGGTGAGCTCGCCGAGCACGTCTACTGTCAACAACCTGCAGGTTTCGTTGATGCCCGCCGCCCACACGACGTCTGTCTCCTGTCCAAGTCCCTCTACGGACTAAAACAGGCCCCGCGCGCGTGGTTCACCAAGATCACAACATGTCTCCGTGGGATTGGTTTCACGGCCACGAAGTCTGATGCTTCTTTGTTCGTCTATCGACATGGACATGAGATGGCATACCTGCTCCTGTATGTTGACGACATCGTCCTCGCTGCGTCGTCCACAATGCTTCTACATCGCGTCATCACGCAGCTCACCCACGCTGTCGCGCTCAAGGATCTGGGGGCGTTGCACTTTTTCCTCAGCATCCAAGTGCGACGCACACCCGCCGGATTCTTCCTCCACCAGCATCAGTATGCGGAAGACCTCCTCCATCGCGCTGGCATGACCAACTGTCGGCTTGCCTCCACGCCGGTCGACACGAAGCCCAAACTCTCCGCCGCTGAGGGTGAGCTTGCCGACGACGCCACCGAGTACAGGAGCATCACTGGCGCCCTTCAGTACCTCACACTGACGCGTCCAGATCTTCAGTATGCCGTGCAACAGGTATGCTTGCATATGCACGCGCCGCGGCAGCCGCACTGGACCATGGTGAAGCGCATCCTGCGCTATGTTCGGGGGAGCGTCGGACACGGCATCACCATCTCCGCCTCGGCACCGACCGAGCTCATCGCATACAGTGACGCTGACTGGGCAGGCTGCCCCGACACGCGGCGTTCGACATCCGGCTACTGTCTCTTCCTCGGCGGCTCGCTCATCTCGTGGTCGTCGAAACGACAGCCCACTGTGTCTCGCTCGAGCGCCGAGGCCGAGTACCGTGCCGTGGCCAACGCAGTTGCTGAGTGCTGTTGGACGCGCCAACTTCTTCATGAACTTCACTCCGGTATCGACAGGGCCAGCGTCGTCTACTGCGACAATGTGTCGGCAGTCTACCTGGCTCACAATCCAGTTCATCACCGCCGCACCAAGCATATCGAGTTGGACATCCACTTCGTTCGCGAGAAGGTGGCTCTTGGTCAGTTTCGCGTCCTTCACGTGCCCACCACGTTGCAGTTCGCCGACATCATGACTAAGGGGCTGCCCACCGCCACGTTCGAGGACTTCCGATCCAGCCTGGGCGTCACCACCGGCGACGCTCCGTCTGCGGGGGGGTGTTGGAATGCCTTTGCAGTTCCACCTCATGCGCCCACTTCTCCAACGTCTACGCCCACGTCTTCAACGGCTGTAACAAACACGATCGCATGCACTGCATGCTCCTAGCTCCTAGGCACTAGCTAGTCAGTTTGTTAGTTAGTTAGTGGGCTCCTGTACGTGAGATGTAACCTGTATATATGAGTGTGGATGAATACAGAGTGATGTGTTCGACCCAATCCTTGTCTTTCTTCTCCTACATCGTGTAGCCACTAGGCAAAACAGTGAACAAGGGTCAAAACAAGTATTTCAGAGTCAAGGTTAGAGTCCAAAACAAGTTGTATTTATAAAGTTGTCTGAATATATTGAACAAAACAGTGAACATTGGCCAAATTTGTCTGAATATTGAACACAACAGTGAAAGAATCCCCATCGATTGTTACTGAAAGAACAAGGGTTCAGCAATGAGCACTGCAGGTGCAGGGTC